>NC_134353.1:901530829-901610829 GCF_048569485.1 Anomaloglossus baeobatrachus | reverse complement strand
AGACAGATTCTACCGAGAAGGGAGCGGCAGACAGATTCTACCGAGAAGGGAGCGGCAGACAGATTCTACCGAGAAGGGAGCGGCAGACAGATTCTACCGAGAAGGGAGCGGCAGACAGATTCTACCGAGAAGGGAGCGGCAGACAGATTCTACCGAGAAGGGAGCGGCAGGCCGATTCTACCGAGAAGGGAGCGGCAGCCAGATGCTACCGTGAAGGGAGCGACAGCCAGATGCTACCGTGAAGGGAGCGACAGCCAGATGCTACCGAGAAGGGAGCGACAGCCAGATGCTACAAAGAAGGGAGAGGCAGACCGATTCTACCGAGAAGGGAGCGGCAGACAGATGCTAAAGAGAACGGAGCGGCAGACAGATGCTAAAGACAACGGAGCGGCAGACAGATGCTAAAGAGAACGGAGCAGCAGACAGATGCTAAAGAGAACGGAGCGGCAGACAGATGCTAAAGAGAACGGAGCAGCAGACAGATGCTAAAGAGAACGGAGCGGCAGACAGATGTTACCGAGAAAGGACAGCAGAGACATTCTGCTGCAAATTCTCCTGAAACGGCAGTTACACTTTCAAATTTATTTATTTTTAAATGTAACTGTAGTGTCAGGAAAACTTGCAGCAGAATGTCTCCGTTGACCTCTAGCTCCTCCCTCCTCCATTGAATCTTATGAGCAGCAACTGTGACCTCCTGTCTCAGTACTAGTAAAATCTGTCTTCACTGAATACAGATTGTGCCAATGAATACAGAGTTTACAGAATGAAAAACTTGTCCTGAAGGAGAAAGAAGCACATTTTTCCAAGAAGATACAATATAAAGTTTTATACTTTTATGTGCATTACAAAAAAATTTCAAAGAACTACTACACTAACAGCAAAATGAGAGTTGAGGAATCAAGATCTTCTGTTCCCTTAATATATATATATATGAATAAATAAATGGATGGAATGGAAGGGGCATAGCGGTGCTGGGTGGTTGTATACACATATATACAGTCAGCATTTTTGCAGTACCTTATGAGATACAGTTTGCAGTTACAATGTATCTCGTACCACGGGCTCGGCTCTATAAATTTACCATCATTTGGGAATAATTTCCTGACCCTGTGAGATGAAAGCCGGCTATAAACCAGATATGCTTTGCATAGTGTAAATATTTGTCAAGAACAAAAAGACCCTCACGTCAGAAGCCGTCCCCCCACACTGCTATATACCATGAGAAGCGCCAATGTGTTGTTATTTATAATGGCGTGCTTGTAAATGTGCCGCACACGTCCTGCAGACAAAGAACCAGCGGGATTTACAGCCTCGATATGGAACACGCACTGAAACATTAAAGAAAACGCCAGGGTTCTCGCGCCCGGGGTTCCTAATGCATCCATTAAATCTATAAATATATATACACACATGTATGGATAATGGCAGGGGGTGAAAGGAAAGATAAGAAAGAAACAGAAAACCTCTACATTCTTTGCTTTCATTTTCTTGGAAGCCATGCTGATTCTTCTCTGGTCGATGGGTGACAGCTTCCTGATATTGCTCAGATGTCAGGTCACATGTCTGACAGCGCGGAGGAGCTAGAATGTAGTCTGTTTCTAAGGGCAACCAGCAGATTTTTGAAAGCAGCTCCGGATGTGAATGGAGAGTGGCTTGAAATCCTTAAAGGGGTGTCCCGTCTGAGAAACAAGCGGTATTATCCACAGGACAGGCCAAAAATGCCGTATTGAAGTCGGGCCTACCTCTTGGAAACAGGGGAAATGTTTGGGTGGCCACACATGCACGATGATGTCCAGTCACTTTTGTGCATACCCATTTACTATTGAAGTAAATGGAGTCGGCTGTGCACGTACGGCCCCTACTCCATTCACAGCGTCCATAAATCCTCCAGATGTCAAATCCTAAAGATTTTGGGGTGGTGCATAATAATTGGACCCCTGGATCAATCAGGGAGGGAAATGTTCTTCTTTGTCCTAAGGATATGCCGTAAATGTCTGAGATAGGAAAATTACTTATTAATTTTTTGGGAGGAAGATATCACGGGGTGGTCTTCTGACAACCACTCCTAGCTGGTGTTCATGATTATCCAACTCTCCCTCCATAGAAAAATATGTGGATAGTGAAGGATTGGGCAGCTGAACTTTAATAGGCCTGATCATTTTGTGATTTTTGTTCGGGGATTGGGTGTCACATGATCCGCTGATCAGGAGAGATTGCTGTGGTTAGAGGAGACAGGTATCTAATATGTACCATAGTACTGAGCTGAGCCACTTGCTTTACACCAATCTGTGAATAAATTAAAGAAATCCTGCGCTCCCCTTAACAACGCCACTTCTTGTAGACATTGTTTAAAAACTGGCTAGTGAAAAATAGAAAGTGGTCAGTCCTTTGGCATCGATCCTTAGGATAGGTCTTCTGTCTCCAGCACTGTACTGATACTGCCCTGACCAACATTATAAATGACTTGCCAAAATAGCTATAACTACAGAAAATTCTCTATACTGCTCCTTCCTGACCTCTCCTCTGCGTTTCACACTCTCCCGGATCTCCTCTTTTCTTTCCAACGGCACATTTAGCATGTCCCACTTCCACACTACTGCCTCATCCCGCCTTCTCTCTGTTGGTGTCCTTCAAGGCTCTGTCCTGGGACCCCCATTCTTCTCCATATATACCTTTGGCCTAGGACAACTCAAAACCCCATGGCTTCCAGTAAAAGCTATACTCTAATGACCCTCAGATCTACTTCTCTGACCCAGATGTCACCTCCCTCCTGTCTAGAATCGCGGAGTGCCTATCAGTCATAGCCTCCTTCTCCTTTTGCTCCGTAAAGCTCAACGTGGACAAATCTGAGCTCATCATCTTTCCCCCATCTCACCTAACTGACCTACCCGATCTGTCTATCACATTAAATGACACCACACTTCCCCTGTACCGGAGTCCGCTGCCTCGGAGTAACTCTTGCCTCTCCTTTGTCCTTCAAACCGCACATCCAAGCTCTCGCCACCTCCAACTCGAAAATATTTCCACAATTCATCCCTTCCTCAACCAGAATCTACTAAAATGCTAGTGCATGCCCTCATGATCTCCCACCTTGACTACTGCAACATCGTCCTCTCTGGATCTGTCTTATAACAGTCTTGCAACTCTCCAATCCGTCCACCTCTCTCTTCCTCCGCAAAGCCCTTTATTGGGTCCCAATTTCCCAACATATCCAGTTCCGACTACTAACACTGGCCTACAAAGTCGTCCATAATCTGTCTCCACCATATATCTTCCAACCCGTAATCTCCGGTCCTCCCAAGACCTCCTCCGCACTTCCACACTTGGAAATTGAGGTGTCATTTAATGTGATAGTCAGATCGGGTAAGGGAGTTAAGTGAGATGGGGGGAAAGATGAGTTCAGATTTGTCCACATTGAGCTTTAGGAAGCAAAAGGAGGAGGAGGATATGGCTGATAGGAAGGAGGTGACGTCTGGGTCAGAGAAATAGATCTGAGGGTCATCAGCATAGAGATGGTACTGGAAGCCATCGGATTTTGAGTTGTCCCAGGCCAAAGGTATAGATGGAGAAGAGTAGGGGTCCCAGGACAGAGCCTTGAGGGACCTCATCCGAATGCCCCCATGACTTATTCCAAGGATCCCCCCCAACCTCTAGAATTCTGGACCAGAACTTGTTTGATTGTCTGCCACAGTTGGTACTTTCAGGCGGAACTTGAAAACCCAAGCTACAGCCTGCAATGACCTCTCTGCCACCTCACCACCACCGAAGCTGCTGCAACCCCCCAACCTACTGTCTCCCTCCCATTTACCCTGTGGAGTGTAGCCGCGAGGTCAGGGCCCCATGTACCAGTATGTTTACTGTAACTTATATCTGTATTTTGTATGTAACCCCTTCCCAGGGTACAGCACCATGGACTCAGTGGTGATCTATAAATAAACGGTCATCAGTATCCCATCGGTGGAGGGCTGACCGTCAACACACAATCCAATCCGCGGTTAGCCATACTTTGTACACTTCTTATTTTCTTACCATTTGCAGGTCAGTAATGTCTCCATCCTGTGATTTCCACCACTTTTCCTTCAGAAGTGTATATACCCGAGACGGTGCTAGTGACCGTGTCTTATATATAACATCGGAAAGGCTTCCCGTCCCATTGATGGTAACGTCAAGTGTGAATGGAGCTACCGTTTATCTGAAGACTCCACAAACCAGTAAAAGAAAGGTGTGTCCCCCATTAAAGGCTTGTGTGTACTGTGGAAAGTCTCCGCTTCACACCCACACAGACAGCTGTCACAATGGAGGCCAATTAACAAGCTGTTCCTTTAAATCCTTTACAAATCCATATACAGAACGTAAAAAAAATAATGAGATGAAAGCGGAATGAGTTCAGGAGAAAGTCAGCAGAGTATACAGAGGTGGGGAGCGTGCGGGGAGCAAATATAGGGGGTCCAAGGGGTTAAACCGGCAAGAACGGGGCTTAAGATGCTCAATGTAGCCTTAAAGTCAGAATCTCCACTATGGAAGGGTCCTGCGACAATCCGATCCCAGTCAGTGTCCTCCAGTGATTAGCGCTAATCGGGTGGCAGTAAGTGAGAAATTTCCCAGCAGCACCTCCACAGGAAAAATGAAGTATTACACCTGTCCTCCAAGAAGAGCAGCCGCTTTCTACTCTGGGCAACGCATGAGGATCCTAAACAGAGGAGCCCCTTCTATTAATGGGGCTGTCCGGGACTTAAGAAGGAGTATGAGATCAGAGGGGATATGACAGTCGGGCCCCCAACCGTTCAGTTAAAATCCGCTCCTAGAGAAGATATAAGGGGTGGAACACACATATATAGTCATGCACATTGGTATTGGACATGGGGCAAAGATTACTCGAGGCCTTGTGCCCATGGGGTGTTTTTTTCATTCATTTTTTTTTTTTTTTTAATTTTTTTTATTAATAAGAGGAAAAATTATCCCAGCAAAATCTATGAGAATCCTGACTTGCTGCGCACACTGCTTCTTTTTTGCTCGCAGATTTTGTTGCTGAAAAAAGAAGCCGCATGTCAATTGTTTCTGGGGATTATATTGCAGCACTTTGCCTCACACATCGTGCATACAGCATGGTCTGTGAGGCAGTCCATAGCTCAGTAACCTGGGGTTGCGATCGCCAAGGAGCGGTAAGAGATTCCTCTCCCTGCCTCCTGAATGCTGCGATCGCACTGATCGCAGCATTCAGGGGGTTAAACTACTGGGAGCGGCATGGGCACCACTCCAGGCAGTGAGAGCCGGGTCCCGGCTGTAACATCAGCTGGAGACCCGGAGGCGAGCACGGGGGTACATCGCCTGAAACCCTGCGGTTGCCATGATTATAACACATACAATAAGAAGCATGGAAATAAAGCATGTGAAAAAAAAAACGTGCAAACGCAATAAGGCCCTGTGCGCACACTGCGTTTTTTGCCACGGTTTTTGCTGGAGAAAAGGTGCAGTTTTTGTTCATAACCTTTCTGCAGTCCTCCAGCAAAATCTATGGGAAAACCAAAATGCTGTGCGTACACTGTTTTTTTTCCTACAGGTTTTGCTGCAGAATTTCTGCAGCTTTTCTGCAGCAAAAAAGAAGCAGCGTGTCACTTCTTTTCCGCAGGTACCTGCGTTTTTAAAATAGATAATGGTAAAAAAAAAACGCAGGGACCAAACCGTGGAAAAATTGCACCAAATGCTCGGCAAAATTGCACCAAACCCGCATGCAAATTTGGGTGCATTTTTGGTGCAGTTTTTGCGGCGGGTGCGGAATTCTGCCACAGGGTGCGGAATTTTCTTAAGAAAAGCACATTTCCCAGTGCGCACAAATGTGCTTTTTTTCAGCTGCTTATTTCCCGCGAAAACATGCGTTTTTATGTGCAGATTTTCTGCACAGAAAAACACAACGTGGGCGCATAGCCTGACTGCCAGATAAAGTTTGCAATGTTGCTGCCACTTTAGACTTCATCCCCCCAAAATAAATAGTTAATAAATATGCAATTCGCCTTAAAGCGATTGCAAAAATGCAAAAAAAACCCCAAACAAACAAAAAGGGAATTGTGGCGATGCTGTAATGTTCGGGGGATCTAGGACTTCCAGACTCTTGATTTGTGAATTGATCCAAGTTGCACACGGTGTGGATAAACAATCGCACCCGCACTGTGCTGCTCCCGCGGACTCGTCTCCATCATCTGTATGTGGTACCCCGGCTGCCGGTGATGGAGGCGCAGGCTTCTGGCTATGCTGCGGAGTATATGACCTTCCTCGCCGGGCGGCTGTGTGTACTGCTGGTAATTAGTGAGACGCGTGACTGATTACCAGCGCAGCGCACGCTGCTGAACGGCAGGAAAAAAAGAATCTATTCTTGTTGTTACATTGTCGGGCCGCAGTAAAACTCCAGCTATGTGCTGCCTCCATTAACAACAAAGACATACTTACACAAATACCGCCGTGGCCTCTTAAACGCTCCCCATTAAACAAGCTGCAGCACGCAGGGCGAAGACAGAAATATCTGCAGTTGTTGTCGCTAACCTGGGATCTAAGCCGCTCTGGAGGCATAATAATGAGCGAAAAACGGCGGCACGCAGGGGAGGCGGGACAAAAACACTGGTGAATCCAAATCCTGGGCCTCTCCCCCCAATCACGCCGTATACTCCAGAGCTGCAATCACAATTCTGTAGATCTTCATAAAGAAGAGCACCTCTAAAACTACGTGCGCATGTTGACAATTTGGTTGCAGAAATTTTGTACCAAATTTGCATTTCTTGGCAGGAAAAACGCTGCACTTTTCATGCATTTGGGATGGAAAAATGCTGTAAAAACGCTGAAAGAATGGTCAAGCTGTACTTTATTTTTTGCTGCAAACCTGCATGGGAAAAAAAAACAAAAAACCCAGCAACGTGCACAAAACTCCAAACTTTGCTGCAGTTTTGTGACAAAAATGCACTAAAAAATGCATAATAAATACGATAAAAAACGCACACAGTGCAGATTTGGTGCAACAATTCTGTGCATCAAATCTGCACCTCCTGGCAGAAAAACACCTGCGTTTTGGTGCATTTTTGTGCCATGTGTGTGTGTTTTTTTTTTTAATGATGTCAATGGGTGGAAGGGCTAAAAAAAGAAAATGCAGAAAAAAATGCACCAACAATTCACATCAAATGTGCAAGGAAAAAAAAAACAGCACTTCAGAAATCTAATCTTCAGAATTCTAAAAAAAAAATCTTAGCTGGCTTCAGGAAAAGTATACAGATTTGTCAAAAACCTCACCGTGTGCACAGGGCCTGAGAGGTCTGAGACCAAATAAGCAGGGAAGGTCAAAAAACCTCACCGTGTGCACAGGACCTGTGAGGTCTGAGACCAAACAAGCAGGGAAGGCTGAAGGATTTCAGCTCTGAAGCTTGCAGAAGTGTGAATGCATCTCTGGGATCAAAACATAAGAGGCGCTGCAGCTACAGACGGTGCAGTAGGTGACTGACCTTATCACAAGATCTGGAGAACATCTAATATATAAAGCTGAATGTCTGTGTGTGTGTGTGTGTGTGTGTGTGTGTGTGTGTGTGTGTGTGTGTGTGTGCGCGCGCGTGTGCGTGTGTGTGTCCGTGATTGGCATCCGCACCGTCGCAGCTACAGCCACAAAATTTTGCACACTCACACTTCTGGACCTCGAGAGCGTTTTGAGGGGAATTTTTAACCCCACGCTTTACAGTTATTCACCAAAAAACCTGCCTCCATTAAAGCGAATGGAGCTGGGAGCCACAGTGCAGCCAGAACGTCAGAAGAATACGCAGCCACGCCCTTATATGGAATGTTGCCGTGTCACAATGCAGCCAGGGAAAGAGACAGACATAGACAGGGTAAGAAACAGACAGACAGGGTAAGAGACAGACACAAAGACAGACACAGAGAAAGAGACAGACTGACAGGGAAAGACACAGGTAAAGAGACAGACACAGGGAAAGAGACAGACACAGGGAAAGAGACAGACACAGGGAAAGAGACAGACACAGGGAAAGAGACAGACACAGGGAAAGAGACAGACACAGGGAAAGAGACAGACACAGGGAAAGAGACAGACACAGGGAAAGAGACAGACACAGGGAAAGAGACAGACACAGGGAAAGAGACAGACACAGGGAAAGAGACAGACACAGGGAAAGAGACAGACACAGGGAAACAGTCAGACACAGGGAAACAGACAGACACAGGGAAACAGACAGACACAGGGAAACAGACAGACACAGGGAAACAGACAGACACAGGGAAACAGACAGACACAGGGAAACAGACAGACACAGGGAAACAGACAGACACAGGGAAACAGACAGACACAGGGAAACAGACAGACACAGGGAAACAGACAGACACAGGGAAACAGACAGACAGGGTAAGAGACAGACAAAGACAGACACAGGGAAAGAGATAGACAGACAGGGAAACAACAGTTATTAACCCAGGCGAAGCCGAGTAGTACAGCTAGTCTACTATATAATATTGAATTATGGATTCAGGTCTCTATGTATTAACTCCGATGCAACAAAATTTTAACATAAGGACAAAACCCAATGGACGGATCTGAGCTCGGTATACAAGACATCAATGTGGGGCAAGTACGGCTTCTGACAATGGCCCTGTGAGCGGGGGCTTCCTGTAATTATTGGGCACGTCGGGCTGCGCAGCTCTCGGACCCCCGGTCCTTGGTGACTTACCCTGAGCCGGTCTTTGGGAAGAGCAACTGCCCCTTGTTTGATGACCTCCAGGACCCGCTCCACCGAGAGGTCGGCCCCGGCCTGCTCCAGGCGAGAGCTGAAGAAGCCGATCACCTGCAACACAAAGAAGCAACAGTTCAAAAGGAGCGGATTTTATTTTTTAATGCAAAATATAATAAAGACATTGGGGTGCACCTTGATTTTGGTGAAAATGCCTGTGGTTATGGTGCAATACCCCAATAACAAAGGTCAGGACGACATACCAGCACTTCATTCACAGGAATACCAATGGAAGGAAAAAAATAAATAAATAAACAATCGGGATCATTTATCAAAACTATCGCCCATAGTAACCAATCAGAGATCCGCTTTCATTTTTAAAACCGGTCTGGTAGAATGAAAGCTGCGCAGTGATTGGTGCTCTGGTGACAGTTCTTATTGTGATGATTTGTGTGGATTGGAGTGCCCGTTTCCATTATAGTGGTGGTAGCTGTATTGTAGGATCGCTGCTCAATACAAAATATTATTGTTGTGTAGTAAAGCAATTTTTAATGTATATGCGTTTGTCTCATCATCATCCTACAGCCGAGGTCCATGAATATGTCCGCACCCTGTTCTCACAGCCGGTGTCCATGGATATGTCCGCACCCTGTTCTCACAGCCGGTGTTCACGGATATGTCCGCACCCTGTTCTCACAGCCGGTGTCCATGGATATGTCCGCACCCTGTTCTCATAGTCAGGGTCCATGGATATGTCCGCACCCTGTTCTCACAGCCGGTGTCCACGGATATGTCCGCACCCTGTTCTCACAGCCGGTGTCCACGGATATGTCCGCACCCTGTTCTCACAGCCGGTGTCCACGGATATGTCCGCACCCTGTTCTCACAGCCGGTGTCCACGGATATATCCGCACCCTGTTCTCACAGCCGGTGTCCACGAATATATCCGCACCCTGTTCTCACAGCCGGTGTCCACGAATATATCCGCACCCTGTTCTCACAGCCGGTGTCCACGGATATATCCGCACCCTGTTCTCACAGCCGGTGTCCACGGATATATCCGCACCCTGTTCTCACAGCCGGTGTCCACGGATA
The DNA here is from genome assembly GCF_048569485.1 of Anomaloglossus baeobatrachus. Lineage (NCBI taxonomy): Eukaryota > Metazoa > Chordata > Amphibia > Anura > Aromobatidae > Anomaloglossus > Anomaloglossus baeobatrachus. The sequence goes on along the minus strand of NC_134353.1, from coordinate 901,601,020 downwards.
TATCCGCACCCTGTTCTCACAGCCGGTGTCCACGGATATGTCCGCACCCTGTTCTCACAGCCAAGGACCACGGATATGTCCGCACCCTGTTGTCACAGCCGGTGTCCACGAATATATTGGCAACCTGTTCTCACAGCCAAGGACCACGGATATATCCGCACCCTGTTCTCACAGCCGGAGTCCACGGATATATCCGCACCCTGTTCTCACAGCCGGTGTCCACGGATATATCCGCACCCTGTTCTCACAGCCGGTGTCCACGGATATTGAAATCAAGAAGGCCTGCGGAGACACCATCACATGTTTCTCAACGCTGGCAGGAAACTAGCCAGGTCTTTCACCGGGAAGGAACAACCACGGAAAGGGCAGTCTCCAGTCAAGGAGACCACCTATGCCAAACATGGTATCCATCCACAGACAGCCGTTTTGGGGTATTTGCCCCTCATCAGTGTGGAGTAGGAATCTGGCTAGTGGGACATTGCCTAGTAAAAGACTATGTGAGCAAGGAATGGTTGACCTTAGGGAGATCAACATCCACCACTGCGGAGACACCATCACGTGTTTCTCAACGCAGTGATTCTAGAGCAATGCCCCCTGGGAAATATTCAAATCAAGATGATTTGAATATTTCCCAGGGGGCATTGCTCTAGAATCACTGCGTTGACAAACACGTGATGGTGTCTCCGCAGTGGTGGATGTTGATCTCCCTAAGGTCAACCATCCTTGCTCACATAGTCTTTTACTAGGCAATGTCCCACTAGCCAGATTCCTACTCCACACTGATGAGGGGCAAATACCACGAAACGGCTGTCTGTGGATGGATACCATGTTTGGCATAGGTGGTCTCCTTGACTGGAGACTTTCCTTCCCGTGGTTGTTCCTTCCCGGTGAAAGACCTGGCTAGTTTCCTGCCAGCGTTGAGAAACATGTGATGGTGTCTCCGCAGGCCTTCTTGATTTGAATATTTCCCAGGGGGCATTGCTCTAGAATCACTGCGTTGAGAAACACGTGATGGTGTCTCCGCAGTGGAGGATGTTGATCTCCCTAAGGTCAACCATCCTTGCTCACGGTGTCCACGGATATATCCGCACCCTGTTCTCACAGCCGGTGTCCACGGATATATCCGCACCCTGTTCTCACAGCCGGTGTCCACGGATATATCCGCACCCTGTTCTCACAGCCGGTGTCCACGGATATATCCGCACCCTGTTCTCACAGCCGGTGTCCATGGATATGTCCGCACCCTGTTCTCACAGCCAAGGACCACGGATATGTCCGCACCCTGTTCTCACAGCCGGTGTCCACGAATATATCGGCAACCTGTTCTCACAGCCAAGGACCACGGATATATCCGCACCCTGTTCTCACAGCCGGTGTCCACGGATATATCCGCACCCTGTTCTCACAGCCGGTGTCCACGGATATATCCGCACCCTGTTCTCACAGCCAGTGTCCACGGATATATCAGCACCCTGTTCTCACAGCCGGTGTCCATGGATATGTCCGCACCCTGTTCTCACACCAAGGACCACGGATATGTCCGCACCCTGTTCTCACAGCCGGTGTCCACGAATATATTGGCAACCTGTTCTCACAGCCAAGAACCACGGATATATCCGCACCCTGTTCTCACAGCCTGTGTCCACGGATATACAGTTAGGTCAAGAAATATTTGGACAGTGACACATGTTTTGTTATTTTAGCTGTTTACAAAAACATGTTCAGAAATACAATTATATATATAATATGGGCTGAAAGTGCACACTCCCAGCTGCAATATGAGAGTTTTCACATCCAAATCGGAGAAAGGGTTTAGGAATCATAGCTCTGTAATGCATAGCCTCCTCTTTTTCAAGGGACCAAAAGTAATTGGACAAGGGACTCTAAGGGCTGCAATTAACTCTGAAGGCGTCTCCCTCGTTAACCTGTAATCAATGAAGTAGTTAAAAGGTCTGGGGTTGATTACAGGTGTGTGGTTTTGCATTTGGAAGCTGTTGCTGTGACCAGACAACATGTGGTCTAAGGAACTCTCAATTGAGGTGAAGCAGAACATCCTGAGGCTGAAAAATAAGAAAAAATCCATCAGAGAGATAGCAGACATGCTTGGAGTAGCAAAATCAACAGTCGGGTACATTCTGAGAAAAAAGGAATTGACTGGTGAGCTTGGGAACTCAAAAAGGCCTGGGCGTCCACGGATGACAACAGTGGTGGATGATCGCCGCAAACTTTCTTTGGTGAAGAAGAACCCGTTTACAACATCAACTGAAGTCCAGAACACTCTCAGTGAAGTAGGTGTATCTGTCTCTAAGTCAACTGTAAAGAGAAGACTCCATGAAAGTAAATACAAAGGGTTCACATCTAGATGCAAACCATTCATCAATTCCAAAAATAGACAGGCCAGAGTTAAATTTGCTGAAAAACACCTCATGAAGCCAGCTCAGTTCTGGAAAAGTATTCTATGGACAGATGAGACAAAGATCAACCTGTACCAGAATGATGGGAAGAAAAAAGTTTGGAGAAGAAAGGGCACGGCACATGATCCAAGGCACACAACATCCTCTGTAAAACATGGTGGAGGCAACGTGATGGCATGGGCATGCATGGCTTTCAATGGCACTGGGTCACTTGTGTTTATTGATGACATAACAGCAGACAAGAGTAGCCGGATGAATTCTGAAGTGTACCGGGATATACTTTCAGCCCAGATTCAGCCAAATGCCGCAAAGTTGATCGGACGGCGCTTCATAGTACAGATGGACAATGACCCCAAGCATACAGCCAAAGCTACCCAGGAGTTCATGAGTGCAAAAAAGTGGAACATTCTGCAATGGCCAAGTCAATCACCAGATCTTAACCCAATTGAGCATGCATTTCACTTGCTCAAATCCAGACTTAAGACGGAAAGACCCACAAACAAGCAAGACCTGAAGGCTGCGGCTGTAAAGGCCTGGGAAAGCATTAAGAAGGAGGAAACCCAGCGTTTGGTGATGTCCATGGGTTCCAGACTTAAGGCAGTGATTGCCTCCAAAGGATTTGCAACAAAATATTGAAAATAAAAATATTTTGTTTGGGTTTGGTTTATTTGTCCAATTACTTTTGACCTCCTAAAATGTGGAGTGTTTGTAAAGAAATGTGTACAATTCCTACAATTTCTATCAGATATTTTTGTTCAAACCTTCAAATTAAACGTTACAATCTACACTTGAATTCTGTTGTAGAGGTTTCATTTCAAATCCAATGTGGCGGCACGCAGAGCCCAACTCGCGAAAATTGTGTCACTGTCCAAATATTTCTGGACCTAACTGTATCCGCACCCTGTTCTCACAGCCGGTGTCCACGGATATATCCGCACCCTGTTCTCACAGCCGGTGTCCATGGATATGTCCACACTCTGTTCTCACAGCCAAGGACCACGGATATGTCCGCACCCTGCTCTCATAGCCTGAGACCACGGATATTGACCCTATCCTCATAGCCGATGACCACACACTGTTCTTGCTCCCGGTGACCAATTTCCTCATGATTTTCTGCTTCCTGTCAGTCAATGGGAATCTTCGTTGTTTACTTTCACTGAGCACAAACCATGATGTGCCCTATGACATGACAGCAAGCAGAGCATGTGCAGAATACAGAGCGCACAGTGGAGAATTGTAGAGCTTTGAGGTTTATTCCCACCGTTGGGTTACGACATATCGTGTAGATTACTATCGGTGGGGGTCCGACCTCCCGCTGGCTCTGACAACTCTTGATACATCAGCTCCTGGCGCATCGTGTACGGGGTGGGGGGAGGGGGGGCTAAGATGCGGTAATACTGCACCTGGTACAATTTAGGGTTTGGTGTATAAGTGATATTTCACAAACCGGCTCCAAAAGGGTTCCTGCAGCTTCGGCCTGTAATGCGATGTCACCAGATCCCCTGCAGCCGGGCCCGGGCAGAGTGTAACATTTCAAAGCATACACCAAGGCGCGCTCCAGACGGGCAGGGCTTCCTCCACTGCCCCCACCAAAAGCGGACACGGCAGACACAGGGATCCTACGGCAACATCCTCACCCGTGGTCTCCGCACCACTGGACATGAAAGGTTACTGAAACATTTCCCAGATCCGTGCGTCTGCTGTGGTTTTCAGCTAAATTACAGGGAGATTTAACCCATTCACTGCCGGTGGAGGAACCCAATAGGTTTCATGTGTGCTGGTTTATACGGCATTAGGGTCATATTCATGATATATTAAAAGAAAAATAAAGTTGTTTTTTTTTTTTCTTTTAAAGTTATAAACTTAATGAAAACATATTTGAGGAGCTTTTTTTTCTACTGGTAATAAGTGGAATAATAATAATAATAATAATAATAATAAATAATAAAAATTCTGTCCAAATATAATAAAAATTATATAATAATAATGGTATACTAATAATTAAATAATTATATAATAATAAAAAAAATTATGTCCAAATATAAAAAAGTATATAATAATTTTATAGTAATGATTCTATAATAATTATATAATACAAATTCTGTCCAAATATAATAAAAATTATATAATAATAATTTTATACTAATTATATAATAATAATAATAAAAATTCTGTCCAAATATAATACAAATTATATAATTATAATAGTAAAAATGTATTATTATAATTATATAATTTTTATTATATTTGGACAGAATTTTTATTATTATATAATTAGTAAAAATGTATTAATTATATAATAATAAAAATTCTGTCCAAATATAATACAAATTATATAATAATTTTATACTAATCATTATATAATAATAATAATAATAATAATAATTATGTCCAAATATCATACTAAGTAATTCCTGGAAAAGATATTGGGGCACAGCGCTCCTGTTTGGGGTACGAGATCCTGGAGCATCTTATTGTCATTGAGCCAAGACCCCTCCGCAACAGATGGCAGGATCTGGAGCGGTCACTGTATAACAGGGGTCGCCACTTGCCAGTCATATGGAAGGCCGCTGGGTACAACTCTGCCCCCAGGATAATCAGCCGGTGGCTAAAACTTAGCCCGAGGATAATCAGTCACTTCCCCTGTTAAGTTGCATTTGCAAAAGTATTATTTCTAACAATATACAGTGCCTACAAGTAGTATTCAACCCCCTGCAGATTTAGCAGGTTTACACATTCGGAATTACCTTGGCATTGTGACATTAGGACTGTAGATCAGCCTGGAAGTGTGAAATGCACTGCAGCAAAAAAGAATGTTATTTCTTTTTTAATTTTTTTTTTAAATTGTGAAAAGTTTATTCAGAGGGTCATTTATTATTCAACCCCTGAATCCACCAGAATTCTGTTTGGTTCCCCTAAAGTATTAAGTATTTCAGGCAGAAAGAACAATGAGCTTCACATGTTTGGATTAATTATTGCTTTTTCCAGCCTTTTCTGACTGATTAAGACCCTCCCCAAACTTGTGAACAGCACTCATACTTGGTCAACATGGGAAAGACAAAGGAGCATTCCAAGGCCATCAGAGACAAGATCGTGGAGGGTCACAAGGCTGGCAAGAGGTACAAAACCCTTTCCAAGGAGTTGGGCCTACCTGTCTCCACTGTTGGGAGCATCATCCGGAAGTGGAAGGCTTATGGAACTACTGTTAGCCTTCCACGGCCTGGACAGCCTTTGAAAGTTTCCACCCGTGCCGAGGCCAGGCTTGTCCGAAGAGTCAAGGCTAACCCAAGGACAATAAGGAAGGAGCTCTGGGAAGATCTCATGGCAGTGGGGACATTGGTTTCAGTCAATACCATAAGTAACGTACTCCACCGCAATGGTCTCCGTTCCAGACGAGCCCGTAAGTTACCTTTACTTTCAAAGCGTCATGTCAAGGCTCGTCTACAGTTTGCTCATGATCACTTGGAGGACTCTGAGACAGACTGGTTCAAGGTTCTCTGGTCTGATGAGACCAAGATCGAGATCTTTGGTGCCAACCACACACATGATGTTTGGAGACTGGATGGCACTGCATACGACCCCAAGAATACCATCCCTACAGTCAAGCATGGTGGTGGCAGCATCATGCTGTGGGGCTGTTTCTCAGCCAAGGGGCCTGGCCATCTGGTCCGCATCCATGGGAAGATGGATAGCACGGCCTACGTGGAGATTTTGGCCAAGAAACTCCGCTCCTCCATCAAGGATCTTAAGATGGGTCGTTATTTCATCTTCCAACAAGACAACGACCCAAAGCACACAGCCAAGAAAACCAAGGCCTGGTTCAAGAGGGAAAAAATCAAGGTGTTGCAGTGGCCTAGTCAGTCTCCTGACCTTAACCCAATTGCAAACTTGTGGAAGGAGCTCAAGATTAAAGTCCACATGAGACACCCAAAGAACCTAGATAACTTGGAGAAGATCTGCATGGAGGAGTGGGCCAAGATAACTCCAGAGACCTGTGCCGGCCTGATCAGGTCTTATAAAAGACGATTATTAGCTGTAATTGCAAACAAGGGTTATTCCACAAAATATTAAACCTAGGGGTTGAATAATAATTGACCCACACTTTTATGTTGAAAATGTATTAAAATTTAACTGAGCAACATAACTTGTTGGTTTGTAAGATTTATGCATCTGTTAATAAATCCTGCTCTTGTTTGAAGTTTGCAGGCTCTAACTTATTTGCATCTTATCAAACCTGCTAAATCTGCAGGGGGTTGAAGACTACTTGTAGGCACTGTAACCTCTTTAAAAGGTTTACTACAAAGTTTATAGGTTATCCCCTATACATGATATTGAGGATAATTTACTAATAGTATTCAAACCCCCACTAATCCCAAGTACTGGGCTCTGCAAATGCCCATGTAAATGGAGTGGAGCGTCACCATGTGCACCTTGTTCATTCATTCTACAGTGTGTCCACCCATATCCTGTCCACCGCCATTAACTTGAGAACGGTGGCAGCTATAGGCATAGAAGTGGTGTCTAGGTACAGTAAAGTAGCCATGTGCTACGCAATGAAACCACCTATAGCGCCACCTGGTGGAAAACAACGGCGTTAGCATTTTTATCTCAAAAACAGAACGTGATAGAGAAAAAAAGTGAATTAAAAAATTGTAGGGCATCATCAATTCAATACGAATCGACACCTTGCATACAGAAATGCTATGATATGAAACCCATGATCCCCCCCAAATACATTGAATGCTGGTCACGCATATGGCGCTCATTTAACTTTGATGCTCAAAGTGTCCCCGTCAGCTGCAATGCACATCTGGACTCTGCACAGCATACTGTATCTTGCTGCACGTTGTGCAATATGGTAGGTGACACGTTTGCACAAGCATCTGTGATACGTCGCCGTAGGTCCTGCAATGTTGGTGGAGGGGTCGCATACACCTGCTGTTTGATGTGACCTCACAGAAAGAAGTCCAATGGGGTCAGGTCAGGTGAGCGGAGGCCACTCCACACAGCCACCATATCCAATGACTTGTAGGAAGGTCTCCATGAGGTATCGCTTCACATCCGCAGCCTTGTGAGTTTTACACGTTCTTATAGCATTTCTGTATGCAAGGTGTCGATTTGTATTGAATTGATGATGCCCTACAACTTTGTAATTCACTTTTTTCTCTATCTCGTTCTGTTTTCGAGATAAAAATGGTAACTCCGTTGTTTTCCACCAGGTGGGGCTATAGGTGGTTTCATTGCGTAACACATGGCTACTTTACTATACCTAGACACCACTTATATGCCTATAGCTGCCGCCATTCTCAAGTTAATGGCGGTGGACAGGATATGGGTGGACACACTGTATAAAAGGACTGCCGGCAGCACAGTGTAGTGATGCATATGCTCAGTCTTGTCTCCATTCATTCTATATAGGACGGCAAGCAACACAGTGTAGTGGTGCATACGCTCAGTCTCTACTCCATTCATTCTATATAGGATTGCCGGCAGTATAGTGTAGTGGTGCGTATGCTAAGCTTTTGCTACACTCATTCTGTATAGGAGGACTGGAAGTACAGTGTAATGATGAGCATGCACAGTCTCATCTCCATACATTCTCTATAGGACTACTGGCAGTATAGTATAGCGTTGCATATATTCTGTCTCTGCTCCATTAATTCTGTATATGACGGCCGACAGTATAGTACAGTGGTGCATATGCTCAGCATTGGCTCCATTCATTCTCTACAGGTCTGCCAGCAGTACAGTATAGTGACGAGAATGCTCAGTCTCATCTCCATTCTTTCTCTATAGGACTGCCAGCAGTACAGTGTAGTGGTGCGTATGCTCAGCATCGGCTCAATTTATTCTCTATAGGACTGCCAGCAGTACAGTGTAGTGGTGCGTATGCTCAGCATCGGCTCAATTTATTCTCTATAGGACTGCCAGCAGTACAGTGTAGTGGTGCGTATGCTCAGTCTTGCCTACATGCATTCAGTATAGGACTGCCAGTAGTGTAATGTAGTAGTGTGTATGCTTAGTCTCCGCTTCATTCATTCATTCTCTATAGGACTGCCGGCAGGACAGTGTAGTGGTGCGTATGCTCAGTCTTGTCTCCATTCATTCTGTATAGGACGGCCGGCAGTACAGTGTAGTGATGAGCATGCTCAGTCTCCTCTCAGTTTATTATCTATAAGACTGCTAGCGATACAATGTGTGCATATGCTCAGTATCAGCTCCATTTGTTTTCTATAGGACAGTGTATTGGTGCATATGGTCTTAGCTCAGTCTCTAAAGGACTGTCAGCAGTTCCATAGACAATGGATGGATTAATGGTGCACAAGCTTTAACACCAGCTCCATTCCAAAGAGTTCCTGCAGATCCTCTAGATTGTGAGCCCCAATGGGGACAGTGTTGTCAATGTATGTAAAGCGCTGTGGAATTAATAGCGCTATATAAATGAATAAATATTATTATTATTATTATTATTATTATCCCTGTTCTGGAGATCATGGTCAATCTCATGAAAACTTCATCTATACACTGGGAAAATAATCTTTAGCATGTTAATTTACGCTGCGGATTTTGACCTCGGCATTTCCACGAAGAATCCAAACTTTGGTGCAGGTTCTGCTGCTGCAGAGGATCCGCGGTGGCTGCTCCCAGTGAAGGCTCGATGCCCCCTTATATTACACTTTATATCAGGAACCCTTTATTAAAGCGTCATTTAATAATCTGATGTAAAAGACTGAACACCATTTCCTTTCCGAGGGGAAAACAAGTGCAGGAAGAGGACGGCGGAGGAGCCAGAAGACACGGAACAATGTCAATATTTAGAGTCGGAGGAATCACAATAAATATATTGACTGTCCCAAATGATGTTTGTCTTCCTGCCGCTCGCCTGTCAGACGGACGGACTGAAGCAGATCCCGTTCAAAGGACGGGCGTGCAAAGAGGAGCCGCAGAGGCTCACACGATAGGACATCTGCATGCATTAGGCTTGATGGCAAACACAAAAGCCATAGCGCAGCAGCTAAAATCTCAATAGAAAAGTCCTGTGTATATTCCCGTGTGCACCGGCCACACGGCTCATGTCCCATTATCCCATCCTTCTATATGGCGGCTTTTATAGACAAGTGCACATTTGGCAGTGCCCATATTATACACGGCAACCGCTTGCAGAACTCAAGACCAGAACCTGTCCCTAATGTGCTCAGTTCTGCTCAGATCACATCCATAACACAGATGCTACAAAATCTATTTCTCGAGGTCTGAGGACAAATTCCAAGAAAGCAATGATGAGCCAAGCCAGTGCTGAGCATAGGAAACATCTGCCTGCGGTGCGGGCCCGGCTCTGACAGGAGGGCCGCCGGGTTCAGCCAGATATTGGCAGGAGCATCTGGTGATGCTGCCAGGATGGGTTCCTAAATGGCACAGGAATAAGCCATCGGGGTGCGTGCTGACTAGTCGTGCTCTTATAAGTAACCAACCCTCCCCAACAATTGCAAAAAAAAGATGTAATCCTTGCAATTAATGGGTTTCTTGTTGCAGGAGCCAATAATATCGAGTGAGAGGACACTACCAAAGTGCATGAATGAGAGCCACGGTATTATTTACCGCACCCGGCTTTCTCCTGCTGCGGTCAGAATATGGTATTCCTGCAGGCTCCAGTGACATTTCGATTTCTGGCCTGCTCAGGTAGATGGACAAGGCTTGAGTATTCAGGTAGTTGGCACTTCTGCATCCTAAGGCTAGTTTCACACATACGGCTTTTTGCCGTATTGCCGGATTTGGCGCATGCCAGTATAGTGTAATACAGTACAATGGCAGCGTGACAATTTCTGGGTCACATGCTCCGGTCACATGACAGCACGTGACCGGCGCTTGTTGCGCTGCCATTGTACTGTATACACTGTACTGGAGTGCGCTGAATCCGGCGAAAAGCCAGATGTGTGAAACGGCCCTGAGTCTCCGGCGCAAACCTCGTTTCCTCAGCTTGCTGGGATCTAGAGCTTCTGAGTCTGAGTCTCTGAGTCTCCTGACCAACTCTTGTAATTTGTTTGAATCACCACTGAGCCTCCGGTCTCAGTCAGTCCTGTTATATTGTTTGTGTATTCAGCCGTGCCACGATCCTGACTTCGCCTCCTCGGTCTCTCTGCACTGCCTCTCCGGCTTCTTAGCAGACCACTACTCATCTCTTCCAGTTTTTTCAGCCTTCATTATTGCACTCGCACAGTCCTGTTGCACCAACATCATCTGTCTGTGTTGCACTGGTAAAACATTACACACATTTGTCTTTTGACCATAAGATAAGATAACGGCGTATTTAACAGTAGAACGACTGGCCTAAAGCGGTGTTCGTCCAGTTCCTCCTGGTTCATGAGAAGTACAACAGAATTAACACTGGTGCACGCAGAGCAGCAGGGAGGAGAAGAATGTAACTCTATAGACTTTTATGCCGACCATCTGGTGACGATCGGTGGTCATCATGGCTACTTACCATGTCTATATTCTGCATGATATCCTGGAAGGACGGGTGACTCCGAAACTGCTCGAAGAGCTCTCGCTTGTATAGCAGGGCGTACACTAAGTTGGGGTTGTGGTGGAGGGAATTGCTCAGGCAGGAGTTGATGATCTCCAGCATCATTCGGATGACTTCTTCGATCACATTCAGGTCCTGTGCCTGCGTCAAGAACATAGAGCATAATTATAAAATATGGAGGCAAAATAAACGCACAAAAAATGCTAAATACAGTACCATAGTGGAGGGGGACAAACCGAGACGCTGCTAAGGTGAGTTAGTCTGATATGGTAGATTAGCCCTGCTCTGCTGTGAGACTATCGCCGGCCAAACAGGAGAAGCTGCCGGACGAACAATCCCTCACCGACTGCCCCATACACGAGAGAGGAGAAAGCCGCCGCCAGAGAAGAGAAATCCGCCGCCAGAGAGGAGAAAGCCGCCGCCAGAGAAGAGAAAGCCGCCGCCAGAGAAGAGAAAGCCGCCGCCAGAGAAGAGAAAGCCGCCGCCAGAGAAGAGAAAGCCGCCGCCAGAGAAGAGAAAGCCGCCGGGAGAGAGGAAAAAGCCGCCGCCAGAGAAGAGAAAGCCGCCACCAGAGAAGAGAAAGCCACCGCCAGAGAAGAGAAAGCCGCCGCCAGAGAAGAGAAAGCCGCCGCGAGAGAGAAGAAAGCCGCCGCGAGAGAGGAGAAAGCCGCCGCGAGAGAGGAGAAAGCCGCCGCGAGAGAAGAGAAAGCCGCCGCGAGAGAAGAGAAAGCCGCCGTGAGAGAAGAGAAAGCCGCCGCGAGAGAGAAAGCCGTCGCGAGAGAAGAGAAAGCCGCCGCGAGAGAAGAGAAAGCCGCCGCGAGAGAGGAGAAAGCCGCCGCGAGAGAGGAGAAAGCCGCCGCGAGAGAGGAGAAAGCCGCCGCGAGAGAGGAGAAAGCCGCCGCGAGAGAAGAGAAAGCCGCCGCGAGAGAGGAGAAAGCCGCCGCGAGAGAGAAGAAAGCCGCCGCGAGAGAGGATAAAGCTGCTGGTGGACAAACTCCTCCGGCTCCTGAACTTCCAAGTGCCCGATTCCTTCTCTCCCCCCCACGTCATGTGTCGGTAGAGTCAGGAGGACGCTACACACATCAGACGGCCGGCTCATCCCACTGATAGCGGCAGGTTTGGTTATCTTCTAACAAGTAAGGAGGTCTTTAAACATTTGAGCTTCCACACGCCACTGCTTTTTTGTAGGAGATACACTAGATTTAAAGGGAACCTGGGGTAGTATGCAGGCCAATAGTGTTCTAAAGCATTCGGGGACAAGACAGGTTCCCTTTATGTTGAAAAAAAAACCTCACATACTCAACACATGGATTTTTCTACCACAAGCTACAAAAAAAACAAAAAATACATACCAAAATTTTTTTTCAAATGCGAGTATATACAATATATATATATTCATTCATTTGTATGGTGGATGGTTGGTGATATGTATTGTACCAAAACTATTGATGGCATAAGTTGTACCAGGGATGGTTGGCGGCATTGTTTGTATGAATGATGCTTACCAGCATTAATTGCACCATGGACAGTTGGTTGACAGCATTATTTGTACTGGGTGGGGTACTTGGCGGCATTATTTGTACTGGGTGGGGTACTTAGCATCATTATTTGTACTGGTCCGGGGGGAGGGGTTGGCGGCATTATTTATACCTGAGTGGTTGGCGTCAATTACTGACTATTAAATGTCCACATTAATTATATGGTGGATAATAGGAATAAATGAGCCCTGGTGGCATAGTGCAGTAATTAGATACTGAATCGCCAAATCGATTAACTTACAATAATTGAATAGGATATTTTTTAGCACTGTATTGGGGCACTAAATAGCCATGGTAAGGCAGCATATATAGGGGGAAAAACTTTGCAACTTCTTTTTTGCTCTTTACATGTGTTATACACTATTCACAAAAAGATCAGGATATTTGGTTTTCAAGTGAAATTTCAGAATGATCCTAAAATGCCCTCTGACCTTTTCAGGTGACCTTCTCTAACCTTTTTGATGCTCATGTCCAACTGTTCAATGTTTCAGGACATTTTGCACAACCTGCTGTTCTCTAACAAGGAGCTATATGGCAAAATTCACAACAGGTGTTTGATCATTAAATTGCACAATACATTTTGGGGTTCAATTAGAATTGGTATTAATCAGTCCTCCTCATCGTGCTGTTCACATTTTGACATCATGAGACCTAGACGACGCCTAACTATTTGATCAGCAGCATCTCGCCATTGTGAGGCTTCAAGCAGGAGGTTCTCAGACAGAAGTGACCACTGAGCTTAGAGTGTCACCAGCAGGTTGCATCAGAGATACAGAGAGACTGGAAGAGTCACAGAAAGGCAGAGAAGTGGATGTCCTTTGGCCACATCCCACACTGATGATCGCTTTATTGTGAACAATGCCCTTCATAAACCGTATGATGAATGCCACACAACTCCAAGCACATTTAAGAGGGGTGAGAGGCTTCTTTGGAGGTAGATATTGACCTTCTTACCTCTTGGGCCCCTGTCCAAGAAGAATATATGGGCCCTTTGCAGCCCAATAGCTCCTCATAATGCACAATTCCCCTTGTTTTGGAGATAGATGTAGCCCCCTTACCTCTTGAGCCCCAGTGCTAGAACAATATAAGGGTCCCTTGCAACCCAATAGCTCATCATGATGCCCAATTCTACCTCCTTTGGAGATAGTTGTGACCTTCTTACCTCTTGGGCCCCTGTGCTAGAACAATATATGGGCCTTTTGCAGCGCAATAGCTCATCATGATGCATAAGGCCACCTGTTTTGGAGATAGTTGTGGCCCCCTGACCTCTTGAGCCCCTGTGGAAGTACAATATAAGGGTCCTATGCAGCCCAATAACTCATCATGATGCATAATGCCACCTGTTTGGAGATAGTTGTGGCACCCTTACCTCTTGGGCCCCTGTGTAAGTACAATATAAGGATCCCATGCAGCCCAATAGCTCATCATAATGCACAATTCCACTTGCATTGGAGATAGTTGTGGCCTCCTTACCTCTTGGGCTGCACAGGTTGCACCAAGGATATGTCCGCCCCTGTTCCCAGTGATTGGCAGCCCTCTTATAAAAATGTTTTTAAGCAGAGCTGTCAATTACTAACTAGGATCTGGAATCAAAGAAGGAGCAGATCTCTGGATGATCACAGACCCCATGATGGGGGCGACAGGTTCCCATCACATAACATAGATCTCGCTGGTACAACCTGAGCATCTTTGATGGTTTTCCCATCACTGAGTGACTAAGAAACAAACGTCTTAGGAAGAGGGCGACTTGAAGACTTTTCCCGCTAACTGGTGACTTCCTTGAGTTTAGGGAGGAAATGCTCCTTCTTCTGCAGTATGGCGCTGGCGTTAATGGTGCCGGAGCCGGCGGACGCGTATGTTTGGACGCTCTGACATAGTACAGTGAGGGAGGAAACAATCAGGCCTCTCACAATGAGATAAAGGCAATTTTCTCTTGCAGAATAATGGGCGCCGCGCAGCCAGAGCCAAGTGCAACACAAGACTCAAAACAAATACCAATCAGGGTTTGAGTGCGTGGCACCAGCTTACCTCCGCGCTGGTCTGGCAGGACGGTCACAGCTGCACGAAATGAATGGGTGTCTCTCTGCTGGAATTCCTGCAATTCTTATGGGTTTCTCTGTGTTTGTGTAAGCCGGCCCTGTGTACATTACAGCAGGAACCTGGCAGGCCGTGGTTTTCAGCACATTACTCGCTGACTGGCACTGATCGGAAGTGCAGCTTTAAACGTCGGGTCACCACATTCCTGGACTCGGCGGGTCATCGGGTTGTGAGCGCTGCCGGCGTCCCTTTGTGCAACTTCCCATTAAAAGTTTTTACAAGTAGAGAGGTCCTGATAAAGTTTACATCATTGTAATTTTTTTTTTTTTTAGGGCTGCATTCACACGCTGCGGCTGAAAACCACCTGGTTTGCAAATGAAAGTGGCAAAACGCTGCCATAAATTAAGAAAAGTGCACAATCTGGATGACAGAGGGGTTTTTTTGGGATGCAGAGTGTTGCACGGTTTACCTCTGATAAACAGTAATGAGTTAACTGAGAATCAGTCAGCGAGCTCATTCTGACAGCCCAATATGAATACGAACTGTGGAAGAAAAAGCGCAATAGGGTCTTATCCCAGTGAGGAAAGGGGTGAAGTAATGAATCACACTCACCTATAATGATTGTGACAGTCACAACCACTATGCAGGCATATAGGAATCCGGGTCCAGGCAGCAGCCCCAAGAAATTGCAGATAACAGAGAGTAATAGAAGACGGGTCTTGCATCCGCTCCAAGGACTCGATGGATTCAAAAGGAGATGAATGCTTCGTTAATAACATGCACAGGTCGCCGCGTTTCAGGAGTCACAGCTCCCTTCATCAGGACAACAGGCAAAAGGAACATCAAATCTCAATTTGATTTGATGATTTGATGTTCCTTTTGCCTGTTGTCCTGATGAACGGAGCTGTGACTCCTGAAACGCGTCGACCTGTGCATGTTATTAAAAAAGCATTCATCTCCTTTTGAATCCATCGAGTCCTTGGCGCAGATGCAAGACCCTTCTTCTATTACTCTCTGTTATCTGACAGCCCAATATGAAAGCTAGTATAGTAAATCTTTTCTGTCTATTTTTGAACTCCTTTCAGATGATTTATGGCCACAGACCACATCAAAGTTGAATCTGCAAAGACACAAGGTCTGTAAAAGCCAAAAACGGGGCAAAATTTTATATGAAATTGGAAGGCAAAAATGTTAGTTGATCATAGACTCCAGGAAGCCCCTTTAAAACCGGATCCAAAGAATGATCATCCTCCAAGCATTTATTTTAGGCCCCTTAATGAGGATTGTGTCGCTCACTGACTGAACACAATAATATAATAATATTTATTCATTTATATAGCGCTATTAATTCCACAGCACTTTACATACAATGGCAACACTGTCCCCATTGTGGCTCACAATCTAAGGCCCCTATGAGTTTGTTTTTGGAGTGTTGGAGGAAACCAGAGAACCCGGAGGAAACCCACACAAACACGGGGAGAACATACAAACTCCTTGCAGATGGTGTCCTTAGTTAGATTTGAACCCAGGACCCAACACAAGACCTGAGATACAGACGCGGGAACGGGCAGGATCTCCACCAACACATCGGATCTCTGCCCACAACACAACATATGATGGTGCGCCCATTAATTAAAACAAAAAGCGGAAAATGAAAGTGACGCCGTATAGCTATAATAGTGAATGATAAAGTCCAAACCATTCAATAACCTTATACAGAAGTAGGAAAACGACTCATCATGGGGGATATTATGGGAAACGTCACATTCAAACACGTGTATTTGTTGCGGAAAGGTTCTATGGAAGCAGCAATTATTCCCCTTAATCGTTTCTTTTTTTATTATTGTTTGGAGACTTTTTCCCTATAATTTTTATACAGGATTATAGAGGTGATATCTGACATTGTACAGAAGGAGGAGGAGGTGAGCTGTGATATCACGTATTGTGAATGGTGGATCCTGCTTTATCTACTGTACATAGAGATGATAGGCTACTTTCACATAAGCTTTTTTTTTTTTTTTTTTAACTGCGGCACGAATGGATTTTTTGCCGCAAAGCCGGATCCTTTACAAGTGAGTTGTCATTTCAATGCATTTGCAATGGAATTGCGGCATTATGTAGTCATTTGCGGTTGCGTGCGGCAGACACTGTGAGATGCGGTATTTTATCTGTTTTCAAAAACGCTACTTGTAGCATTTTTGACTTCCGACAAAATACTGACTCTCACCGGATCCTTCATATTGCGGCGGTACCTGCAATGCAGTTCAATGAGCCGGATTCTGCTCTACCGGAAGTTACCCCATTCTGGTAGGCAGGACCCTATTATCTGTACTGAGCATGCCCAGAAAGCAGCCTGGCATGGTCAGTACAGAAATATCTCTCTCTCAGACAGAAGACCAGGATCGTGGAGGGATAAGAGGGAGTAATAAAGATGGAGTCTCTAATGTGTCTGTGTATTTATTTCTAATAAAGTATTTATCATATGTGTGATGTCTTTTTTAACCCTTTATTGGAGATTCTTAATCGCCGGGTTAAACTTGGCCTGACATTAAGAATCTCGGGCTTTATATCAGCTGGTAAAACAAAGCTGTTATTAACTCCTTATTACCCAGTGTGCCACCCGGCACCAGGGTCGCTGGAAGAGCTGGCTACCGCGCCAGAAGATGGCGCTTTCATAGAAGCGCTATTTTCTGGGGCGGCTGCATTTTCTGGTGGCCCAGAAAGCTTGGGCCACCCTGCACTAAAGATTCCAATCCCCAGCTGCCTAGTTGTACTTGGCTAGCATGTAAAAATATGGCGAAGCCCACATCATTTTTTTTAAATTATTTCATGAAATAATTAAAAAAAAAAAAGGGCTTCCCTATATTTTTGGTTCCCAGCCGGGTACAAATAGGCAGTCGGGGGTTGGGAGCAGCCCGTAGCTGCCTGCTGTATCTGGCTAGCATACAAAAATAGGGCGAAATCTGAACTCAGCTGAACTCCTGACCACACAGCCCGCACATGGTCACACATGATCGGCAGCAGGCAGTGACTGCTGTTAACCTGAATCCATCGCAGCGTGTGCGGGCTGTGAGATCAGGAGTCGGCTGACTCCAGTGCCGGCCGATAAATTCTGTGTCCCGCTGCAGAAGGATCTGGTAAAAAACAATTGTGGTTGCATCATGCATGCGTTGCACATTCAATCCACAGGATCCTGTCATATGCGGTTTGTGGGTTTTTTTGCCTACAGGCAAAAAAACGCTGATGTGAAAGTAGCCTTATTAGTCATTGTACAGGTAGAGGAAGAGGAGGTGATCTGTGACATCACCTATTGTGAATGGTGGATACTATAGTATCTACTTTATATAGAGGTGTTATCAGTCATTGTACAGAAGGAGGAGGTGAGCTGTGACATCACATTGTGAATTATGGATCCTGTGTGGTCAGCTGTATATAGAGAGTTTATTAGTCATTGTACAGGAGGGGAGCTGTGACATCACCTATTGTGAATTATGGATCCTGTGTTGTTGGCTGTTTATAGAGGTGTTATTAGTGTCATTGTATAGGAGGAGGAGGAGGTGAGCTGTAACATCACTTATTGTGAATGGTTTATCCTGAGTCATCTGCTGCCTATAGAGGTGTTATCACTCATTGTACAAGAGAAGGTGAGCTGTGACATAACATTGTGGAACCTGTGTTACCTACTATATATAGAGGTGTTATCGGTCATTGTACAGAGGGAGGTGGTGAGCTGTGACATCACCTATTGTGAATGGTGGATCCTGTGTTATCTACTGTATATAGAGTTATCGGTAATTGTACATAAGGGGTAGGAAGTGAGCTGTGACATCCCATATCATAAATAGATCCCTTGCTATCTACTGGATATAGAGGTGTTATCAGTCATTGTACAGGAGAAGGAGGTGAGCTGTGACTTCACCTATTGTGAATGGTGGATCATGTGTTATCTAATGAATATAGTGTTATTTGTCATTGTACAGGAGGAGGTGAGCTGTGACATCACTTGTTGTGAATAGTGGATCATGTGTTATCTAATTAATATAGAAGTGTTATTAGTCACTGTACAGGAGGAGGAGGTGAGCTGTGATATCTATTGTGCATGGTGTTATTGTGATATTGTGTTATCCATATATGAGCTTTACTAGTGGGAATAATTACATCTACTAAATACTAAACAACTCCTGCAGAGGTATAGCTAGAATTCAGTCCCCTATAATGGACTAAGATGGACCCCTACCAAATAATGACCTATATAATTACAGGAATGGATATTAGCACCAAATATCAGGGTTTCCACACAGTAGAGCTATGTTGCAGGAAGCCAGTAACATGGTACTGCGTGTATGAAGGTACCATAGTGTGCGGATCCATCTCCGGACTATAGAAGCTGCTATGGATATAGCGATACCCGAGACCACCTCCGTATGGCGCCATAGTCCCCCTCCGCTAGCCTGCGCCTGCCCCAAATGGCCACTGGCTAAGCGGAGTTATCATATAAAACATTAATCCACAGAACCAGGATCTCCTTTTCATCCAGAATTTGACACATTAAAGAAGGTTTTTTCAGAGGAAGCAGCCCACCTTATTAGTATAGTCCCCCTCCATCCTGCCTTACTATGCCGGGGTCCATCACCGCGGCAGGTGTCCTCCTGTGTGCACACACACGGCACGGGGCACACTTCTATGCCGGGGTCCATCACACCGGCAGGTGTCCTCCTCTGTGCGCACACGGCACGGGGCACACTTCTATGTCGAGGTCCATCACCGCGGCAGGTATCCTCCTATGTGCGCACACGGCACGGGGCACACTTCTATGTCGAGGTCCATCACCGCGGCAGGTGTCCTCCTCTGTGCGCACACGGCACGGGGCACACTTCTATGCCGGGGTCCATCACACCGGCAGGTGTCCTCCTCTGTGCGCACACGGCACGGGGCACACTTCTATGCCGGGGTCCATAACACCGGCAGGTGTCCTCCTCTGTGCGCACACGGCACGGGGCACACTTCTATGTCGAGGTCCATCACCGCGGCAGGTGTCCTCCTCTGTGCGCACATGGCACGGGGCACACTTCTATGCCGGGGTCCATCACCGCGGCAGGTGTCCTCTGTGTGTCCGCACACGGCACGGGACACACTTTCTTAGCTCATGTGCTCTCATGCTGACAATATAAATAATCCGCCTGTGGGCACGTTCTTAGAAATCCCTTGTACAAGTCGCAAGGCAAAGCTAAATTTAAAAGCGACCTCGCCCTATCTTCCTGCAGACAGACAAATACTGGCCGGAGCCAGATGACGCGAGGCACGGAGGACGGGACATCCCGGCTTCCCCTGGGCTTGGCCACTAATGCTGCTCCAGATAAATTATTGGAAACCAGGCCTGAAATGGGAAGGGATTTTCCGTAAAGATCTGAAGATGCCGTCACGTAGAGGTGGAGGATTCATCTGCGTGAATGGATAGGTTGGCATCACTTTTCCCTTTCTTTGGGGCCTTTTGCCAACACAATGTGGGGGTCCGAGACCCCGCTGGGATAAGAGACGGAGGAAGCCAGTGGTGACTTTACCTTGTTTGATGGTTGAGGTCAGGAGGACGACGCTACATATTACTGGAAGCCTCCGCTGCCCAGGTGACATCATAGTTCCTGAGAGCCGGCGAAGATATCGTCCAAGATCCACAACGCTGCGGATGATGGATGAGTCCAGATTGGAAAAACATTTCTACCATTCACATCTTTCCCTCCAAATCCTGCATCACTTACTCCATGGCACCAGCAGAAAATCCCAGAGAGCATGGACACTGGGCAATGCCAGGTGGGGGGAAGATGTAGACGTAGTGCCACAGGCCCATGTCTATGCAGGGAAAGCTGCCGATCGCCAAGCCCCGCCAACTGGACTCCAAAACCCAAACTGACCAGAGCTTTAAATGGATAAGTTACAAGTTATACTGAATATTTTTGCAAAAAACAAACCTATCAATCTGCTCAGCTCCCCGTGCTCCATACTATGCTGCCTGCCGATAGAGCCCGCTTATCACTAGTGCAGTCCTATCATAGTCGGGTACTTGGTACTCGTAATTAGTGGTAAGTGAGCACTACCATGCTCGAGTACTTGTAACTAGTGATGAGTGGGCACTAACTCCTCCCTGTATAGTAGTGCCCGCTCATTACTAGTTACGAGTACCGAGCACCCGAGCATGGTAGTGCCCGCTCATCACTAGTTACCAGTACTGAGCACCCGAGCATGGTAGTGCCCGCTCATCACTAGATACGAGTACTGAGCACCCGAGCATGGTAGTGCCCGCTCATCACTAGTTACGAGTACTGAACACCCGAGCATGGTAGTGCCTGCTCATCACTAGATACGAGTACTGAGCACTCGAGCATGGTAGTGCCCACTCATCACTAGTTACGAGTACTGAACACCCGAGCACGGTAGTGCCTGCTCATCACTAGATACGAGTACTGAGCACCCGAGCATGGTAGTGCCCACTCATCACTAGTTACCAGTACCGAGCACCCGAGCATGGTAGTGCTCGCTCATCACTAGATACGAGTACCGAGCACCCGAGCATGGTAGTGCCCGCTCATCACTAGTTACCAGTACCGAGCACCCGAGCATGGTAGTGCCTGCTCATCACTAGTTACGAGTACACAGCACCCGAGCATGGTAGTGCCCGCTCATCACTAGTTACCAGTACTGAGCACCCGAGCATGGTAGTGCCCGCTCATCACTAGTTACGAGTACCGAGCACCCAAGCATGGTAGTGCCCGCTCATCACTAGTTACGAGTACCGAGCACCCGAGCATGGTAGTGCCCGCTCATCACTAGTTACGAGTACCGAGCACCCAAGCATGGTAGTGCCTGCTCATCACTAGTTACGAGTACAGAGCACCTGAGCATGGTAGTGCTCACTCATCACTTGACTGCTTCCTCTATGGGATGGCTCCTCTATGTGGTATTAAATGATGGCTGCAGCCAATCAGCAGTCATGTGATGTTTCCGACTGGAAGAGGATGTAAATTTGTAAAGAGATGCGGGGGATCATTGGCAGCAGAATGGGTGAGAAAACTTCTACAACTTTCTCACGCACTTTTTTGTATTTCACTTCCACACCATTTTCAGGATTTCTGTTTGCATCCAGAAGCTGAAAGTTCAGATCCAGTTGCATCCATAGGCTCAATCCTCTCGGCTAGCAGTTTTTTCCTTGCACTGTAACATTGCACACGAAATAAAAAAAAAAAAAAAAAAAAAAAAAAAAAGTGCTGCTGCATCTGCACCAAGGCTTTATTGCTAGAGATGTGTGCGGAGCGACGGCAATGAGCGGAAGGAAGACGAGAAGCAGAATTCTCATCTCTCCCAATATATACAATAAACTCCTCGCAGGCAATTATCACCGACGGCGTTTCTTCCCAGGAAATCTTCCACCAAACAAGGAGAAAAAAAAAAAAGTGCAAGATGGATTAGTGCAAATGTGAGGAGATGTGCGGCATTGTACGCGGCTGGTTCTTTTCTGTCCGGCCGGTGGGATAGAACGTCCCCGCGCATCCCTGGAGAGATTACGTTACGTATTTAACAATCGCAGCTCTCATTTTCCACAATGCTTTACATTCTGGGGTTAAACCTCTTTTGAGGGCACCGTTGATATTGGCGGGCTGTATGGGAGGTCCGCCCCGCCGGATGAATGGCAGAGCAGCTCCGTCAGAAACCCGACACTAACCCCTGAGTGCAGGGGACTAAAGGAATACTTTAGCTGAATGACATTTGAAGAACGCTGCAATTACACAATGGCATGTGAGTTAAGCACCGGGGATGGGCACCAAACAGCGAGCAGGAAAAACCGCCTACAGGTACACAGCCCAACCACGCCGGCGTCTCCCCCGCCCCGCAATACCGGCCAGCACCGCTCTGCAACTAGAAAAACTGTGCTGCACGGGTGCTTCTACCAGCAAAAATGATGCCAACCACTCACACCCCTCTTATCCCCTTTAACCGTGACCATTTTTCGTTTTTTGGAGCTTCCATTTTTTTCCACCTCTTCTTCAAAAGGCCTTCACTTTTTTCTAACTGTTTTATATTCTTGTTTGTTTTTTTTTGCAGGAAGAATTGTATACTTAAATCACACTATTCACCATATATTCTACCATATAACTTCAGTAATATTACATCAAATTTATATATTTTTTTATATTAGATTATGAGCAAAATACACGCCTTCTATCTATGCCTTTTGAACTCCAAATTAGGAGTTCAAAAAATCAGAGCCTTTGTGCTCTGAAAGCTTGCTAATATAATTTTTCTGGTTAGCCTATAAAGGTATCACTCCTAATATACTTTTGTCATTCTTGGGACATAGTATTTCTATTGAACTCCAAATTAATAAGATTTGTTTTACAAGCGCTCGGGAAATCAACACAGCGCACACAGTATGGTGTGCTCAAAGAACAGCTACAGCCACAAAATTTTGCACACTCACACTTCTGGACCCCGAGAGCGTCATAGGCTATGTTTTGAGGGGAAATTTTAACTTCACGCTTTACAGTTAATCGCCAAAAAAACTGCCTCCATTAAAGCGAATGGAGATGGGAGCCACAGTGCAGCCAGAATTTCAGAAGAATGCGCAGCCACGCCCTTATATGGAATGTTGGCGTGTCACAATGCAGCCAGGGAAAGAGACAGACACAGACAGGGAAAGAGGCAGACATAGACAGGGTAAGAGACAGACACAAAGAGACAGACACAGACAAAGAGACAGACAGGGAAAGAGACAGACACACACAAAGAGACTGAGACAGACACAGGGAAATAGACAGACAGGGTAAGAGACAAACCGGGAAAGAGACAGACAGGGAAAGAGACAGACGGGGAAAGAAACAGACGGGGAAAGAGACAGAGATAGTCAGGGAAAGTGATAGATAGACAGACAGGGAAGGAGATTGAGACAGACGGAGAAAGAGACAGTCAGGGAAAGAGACAGACAGACAAAGAGATAGAGAGAGAGAGACAGAGAGATATATACAGAGGGGGAGACAGACATTATAATCACCGGTACATTTATATCTATTTGTTTTGTGGTTTTTGTGTGCAGAATACATTTTTGTTAATACATTCTATTTTGTTAACAGCAGTTATTAGTATATATATATATATATATATATATATATATATGTGTATGTATGTAGGTTATGTATATAGGGTCACATAGAAAAGGATAAGTCCCCTCTGAAATATGCACCAATAAGAGCAGTAGGGGCGTGAACAGAAATGTGGGGGGGGGGGGGAAGTACTGATAAACAAAAAAATGGCATTTTTGTTTTGTATACATCTCTTCTTTACTCTGTGTATTATATGAGTTACCGTAATTCACTTTCTATTTTCATATCTTTTATGGATGTGGTGATGCCAAATATGTTTTAGACATCACATGCTACACTGTGGTATATGTCGGAGGTATACCCGTGCCCCCATTTTCTAAAAACAGTGTCTGGTGAAAGTTATGAGATCAGGAGCAGTAACCGCAAAGAAACAGGAGAGGAACAAAGCCAGGCCTGTGTGTAACTGATGGGCAGAAGCCACAGGACGTTATCGGCCTGCCATTACCCGGCCCTTCCCTCTCTATATTCACGGCACCTATTCTTTTTTTTTTTTGGTTTTACACATTTAACCTCCTAAATTACAGAGGCGTATGATGTAAGCTTCCTCCTCATTTATGAAGAATTTACAGTAAAGCCACTTTCAGATAATTAAGTGCATTTGTAGCTGCTTGAAGGAATGGCCCTGATCTTGGTTTTATTAGATTTGGGGAGTTTCCAAAACAGATCTGTCTGTTCCCGAATGGGTGAGGAAATCACAGGAAGAAAAACCCATCACCTTCCAGGAGGACACAACTAGAGGTCCTTTCCATCCCTCTGCAGGACATTGAGCTCTCCCCGGATAATACCCTACTGACTTCTGACTCTCAGTTCTACCCCATTTTCAAGATCTCCCCTTGTATATTGAAGAATATATTCTTATTTATACCCACAGATCAGTACAATGTATCAAAGTACTCTATAGAAAACAAGCTGGACTTGACCAGCGTTGTAGTTCATGGTGTAAGTTACTATGAACCCCACTGGGGGGGATGTCATACACTGGGGGGGAATGGGGACGGATATCATACACCGGGGGTAACGGGGACGGATGTCATACACTGGGGGGGAATGGGGACGGATGTCCTACACCAGGGGTAACGGGGACGGATGTCATACACTGGGGGGCAATAGCATCAGAGGTCATACACCGGGGGCGACATACACTAATGTAATACATCGGGGGGGGTTGGGGCAGCAATAGCATCAGATACCATATACTGGGGCCGACGGACAGATGCTCTATACCAGGGGGGCAAGAATAGTGTCAGACGTCATACACCGGGGGCGATCGAGTCGAATGTTTTACATCGAGGGTGGGGGGGGGGGCTGAGGGGGAAACAATAGCATTAGATGTCATATACCGGGGGTCGACAAGGACGGATGTTACAGTATATTCCATGGGGAAACAATAGCATGAGATGTCATACACCGGAGGCGTCGGGGACAGATGTTATACATCGGGGAGCAACAATAGCGTCAGATGTCATACATCGGGGGCGACAGGGAAAGATGTTATGCATCAGGAGAGGGGGCAACAATAGCATCAAATGTCATACACCAGGAGCGATGGGGCTGGATGTTTTACATTGGGGGGCAATAGCATCAGATGTTATACACCAGGGGTGATGGGGACGGTTGTTATACATTGGGGGGCAATATGGTCAGGTGTTATATACCGGTGGGCCATGGGGCTGCATGTTATACACTGGAGGCGAGTGTCCGAAAGTTATAGACTGGAGGGTAATGAGGCGAATGTTATACACTGGGGTAATGGGGCCGGATGTTATACACCAGGGGACAATAGGTTTAGATGTTATGCTCCTGGGGGGCAATAGTGTCAGATGTCATACACTTGGGGCGAGGGGGCCGGATGTTTTACAGAGTACCAATGTTATAGACTGGGGGGCAATTGGGCGACTGTTATACACTGGGGGGAAGATGGAACTGAATAGAAAACCTGAAAGACATATGTCCCTATATTTTTGTCCATACAGTGTAGGACAGCACCCCTCACGATATCAGAAGGAAAGATGGTAGACATGTTGGAGTCAGATCTTTAGTTCCTCCTCCTCTAGTTGTAGGTCAAATGAATTGTGCCCGGAACGAGGTTTATATCATTTATTAGACAAACTCTTAAAGTAGCAGTGCAGCAAAAAGTATCCCGAATATCATGCACATTATTGATAGCCCCCCGGCAATATTCCAGCTGTGTAACACTTCCCCTCACCTCGGTTACATCCTTACACTTCCCTCCATCGCAGGCAGCCGTTTCATCTGATCTCCTCTGGGACCACCTGTCCAGGACACGCTCTACAAACCGGACGGACGTCTGACTGGCATCTCCCATCAACTCCCCTTCGCTGCTCAGACCCCTCTCAGCACCCCGCTCTACCCTCCTTGTCCCTAACAGGTAGCTTAAGACATTGTCAGATTTCGGAAGCTGCTCAGTTTTAGAATAGGGGGGGAAGCAGATTTAATGTAATGGCCATAAAATGGTTTGTGCAATGCTTGGACAACTTCCTCTTAAATAGGGTTATCAAAGTGTAAAAATAGCCAGCTCCTGCACTTCACTAGTGTGGCACTGGCCTCCCAGGGCTCGCGTGACATTGTTATGTCAGGTGGGCGCTGAAGCCAATCAGAGGCTACTCATGGGCAGATTTGCTCTCACATCCATCAAAACTTGCACATCCAGGGAAAGTGTGAGAGTTGATGCCCATTAGTAGCCACTGATTGGCTGCAGCGCTCACCTGGCATTACAATGATACGTGAACCCTGGGAGACCTGATGCAGACATCACTGGAGCAGCAGGTTTCTGCTCTTTGTATTTTACACTAAAAATATAATATACAAGAAGCTGTTGACCGGGTAGTGGACAACCCATTTAAATAGGAGCATGAGTGTTATGAGACGCTATTATCTTTGCAAAGCCAGAGGCATCATGGGAAATGTAGTCTGCAACGGTGGGGGAGGGGTGGGGGGACTATATTAAAGGGGAAGAAATGATAAAAATAGTAGGTAACTTCATCTAAAGCAGGAAAAAATGGCTAATTTGCTGACCCCAGGGGCAAGCTCCCCGGTACGAGGCTGCACGGGCGGCTAGGCTCCACTGAGAGTGACACAATACGCTATACGGCTGGAGAGCGATAGGAATCATTGCATCACTGAAAATGAAAGGAGACATTCGAATGATTCATCTTCATAGGAAGCAGACGGTTCACATAGGGCTTCAGTGATTAGTAATAATTAACAGAGCTGCGGGCAGAAGTCGCTCTGTTCTCCTCCAGGAACTTGGGGCACAAAGGTAAAATGTGCAGGGTTTTCTCTACGTGGCACAATACTAGTGCCAATAAGGTGAGGGTATATGCGCTGGCACAGAGAGCAGGTCTTTGATGCTGAGGTCCTAATTACATAAGGCTCTCCTGTAGTCCGAGCGAGCTCTGTCTAGCCCTGAGGAATGCAGACAGCCCAGAAGGTGTCTATGGCCCCCGTCCCATCAACGTGACAGGCCACTTCCCAAACTGCTGGCTGGTGTGCAGCCAGGTCACCACCGGAGAAATGTCAGGGTGACAAATGACAGAGAGCAGTGACTGTGGGATACGAAAGAGGGTCTGCACCCAGGACACTGCTACGTGGGGTCACACACTTTGGACTATGTCAGGCAATAACTCTGTGACAACCCAAACGGTGGGATAAAGAAATCGCCTGATGCTATCTCACCTACTGCACAAAATAAATGGATGTACTCCAAATGGTTAAAAAACGCTAGTGGCCAATGAGGCCCACCAGTGACACAAAGCTAATGGGCAATAAGGCCCACCAGTGACACAAAGCTAATGGATGATGAGGCCCACCAGTGACACAAAGCTAATGGGTGATGAGGTCCAAGAGTAACACAAAGCTAATGGATGATGAGGTCCACAAGTGACACAAAACTAATGATCGATGAGGCGCACCAGTAACACAAAAGTAATGGTCGATGGGGCCCACCAGTGACACAAAGCTAATGGTCGATGAGGTCTACCCCTGACACAAAGCTAATAGTTGATGAGGCCCACCAGTGACACAAAGCTAATTGCTGATGAGGTTCACCAATGAACCATAGCTAATGTTTGATGAGGTCCACCAGTGATACAAAGCTAAAAGCTGATGAGGTCCACCAGTGACACAAATCTAATGGGCAATGAGGTCCACCAGTGACACAAAGCTAATAATGGCCTATGAGGTCCACCATTGACAAAAAGGTAATGGCTGATGAGGTCCACCAGTGACACAAAGCTAATGGCCGATGAGGTCCACCAGTTACACAAAGCTAATGGCCGATGAGGCCCACCAGTGACACAGGGCTAAATTCAATGATTCCTCCAGTAACACAAAGCTAATGGCCAATAAGGTCCACCAGTAAAACAAAGCTAATGGCTGATGAGGCCCACTAGTGACACAGGGCTAATGGCTAATGATCCACCAGTGACACAACACAACGCCAATGTTAGATGAGGCCCACCAGTGACACAACGCTAATGTTAGATGAGGCCCACTAGTGAAACAACGCTAATGTTAGATGAGGCACACAAGTGGCACAAACCTAATGCCTAATGAGGCCCACCCATAACAAAACGGATGCACAATGAGACCTAACCATGACACAGGCCAATGGATCCAACAAGCGGCTTCCTAATTAGGCACAAAGATGATGGTATTGGTTCCCGGATAAAACAATGATTCCGTTCAATGACAATTACCAAGACAATGCCTGCCGATACTCAAGCAGTACCCGAACCTTTAACCTTTTCCATGTAGAAAGTATCTGAGTGTTGAGTCTACAGTCCTCATGGCCCCCAGTTCAGAACTTTTCTGTAGTACCTTAATTATATGGCACGGACCAGCCCATTGGTGATGTGGAAACAATCATTCCCTGATATCCCTTACAATGACCGATGTCTTGGAGACACAACACTGAGGAGCAGCTGATCAAAGAGCGAGACGGTTTATGAACTTGTAATATTCGGGTGAGGCTTGCTCCCGTCTCCCGAGTCACAAGCCTTTGATGTGAGTATATGTACCTGTAAAGCGAGGCCGGCATGGAGCTTATTAGTGCACCATGCTGAGCGGCAGACCTAAAATAGCTGACTTTTAAGTGGTTGGAAGGCTCTGCAGGGACTGAGCGGCCTTTGTGCGGGGCCCTGAAGAGCTTATTAATCTGGCAGCCTCTTCCCTGGGCCGCTGATTATTGCAGCCGGTGCCATCTATCAAGCCGCCTGGCCGATCTGAATCCCCTCTTCACAGCACAGTAATAGCGCAAACAGGAAAGCGGTCCGAGACAGAGGCCGGAGACTTGATAGCGCTCACCCCGATGGACCGTGCCACGGGACACAACAGGCAGATTACATCGCTCGCTTACGTCCTCATCCTACTTCCCTCAGATTATGGGATTGTGTGTGTTAGAAGAATTTCATGACGCTGCTTCACTTCCTTACAGGATGAATCAATCTGAGCGTTAAAAGACAAATGAGGCCGGCGCTCGGGTAATGAGGCTAAAGGGGGACTCTGCTCTGGAGTTCAAGGGGACCCAAATATTTCCCCTGAACGTACACGGACATGCATTCCCAATTATTGCAGATCAATTATTTTTGTGGAACTCTTCACTCTTCTACAAGGAAATCCTCATCATACAGAACACATGCGGATTTTGTAAAACTGCTGCAAACCAATTAATCGCCTGTGGAGGGACCTCAGTGCATACTGCAGCCTCTTGTGTCCCTAGAGGATAGAGGACCCATCCTCCAGCCAAATCTGCAAAAGGACACTGCTGTCTCCTGGTTCTCTTCCTATCTTTCTGGCCGCTCATTCAGTGTATCATTTGCTGGCTCCACATCTTCTCCTCTTCCTCTCACTGTTGGGGTCCTTCAAGGTTCAGTCCTGGGCCCTCTTTCCTCCCTTTACACTGCCCCAGTTGGAATGACCAGCAGTAGATTTGGCTTCCAGTCCCATCTTTATGCTGATGACACAACTATGCACCTCATCCCCTGACCTCACCCCCGCTGTACTACAGAACACAAGTGACTGCCTGTCCTCGTCTCCAACATCATGTCTGCTCTCTATCTGAAACTTAAGAGTGCTTTACACGTTGCGACATCGCTACCGATATATGGTCGGGGGTCACGTCGTTAGTGACGCACATCCGGCAAAGGTAGCGACATCGCAGCGTGTGACACCAAGGAGCGACGATCAACGATCGCAAAATCGTTCAAAATCGGTGATCGTTGACACGTTGCTCCTTTCCTTAATATCGCTGCTGCCACAGGTACGATGTTGTTCGCCGTTCCTATGGCAGCACACATCGCTTTGTGTGACACCGCAGGAACGAGGAACCTCACCTTACCTGCGTCCACCGGCAATGCGGAAGGAAGGAGGTGGGCGGGATGTTACGTCCCGCTCATCTCCGCCCCTCCGCTTCTATTGGCCGGCTGCTTAGTGACGCCGCAGTGACGTCACTGTGACACCGAACGCACCTCCCCCTTAAAGGAGGGATTGTTCGGCGGTCACAGCGACGTCGCTACAGCATCGGTCTCCAAATGTCGCACAAACGACGGGGGCGGGTGCTATCACGCTCGACATCGCTAGCAAACGCTAATGATGTCGCAGCGTGTAAAGCACCCTTTAACCTTTCCAAAACTGAACTACTTCTATTCCCTCCGTCTTCTAACCTTCCTACACTTGACATCACCCTCTGGGTGTGCAGCAGCATAATAATAACAACTAGGCAGCAAGCCCGCTGTCTGGGTGTTATACTTGACACTGATCTCTTCTTCACCTCCTATATACAATCTCTTGCCCGCTCCTGCCGCCTGCACCTCATGAACATCTCTAGAATCCGCCCCTTTCTCACCATGGAAACAAAACCCCTCACCGTGGCCCTGATCCACTCCCGCCTTGACTACTGTAACTCTCTATTAATTGGTCTCCCCCTAACTAGACTCTCTCCTCTACAGTCCATCCTTAATGCAGCAGCCAGGGTCACCTATCTGGCTAACTTTTACTCGGATGCCTCTGCTCTGTGCCAGTCATTGCACTGGCTGCCCACATATCATAGGATCCAACTCAAATTGCTTGTTCTCACCCAGAAAGCTCTCCACAGTGTGGCACCCCCTACATCTCCACCCTCATCTCTGTCTATCACCCCACCCGTTCTCTATGCTCCTCAAACGACTTTCGACTAACATCCACACTAATTCACACCTCCCACTCCCGGATCCAAAACTTCTCCCGTGCTGTACCAATCCTTTGGAACGCTCTATCCCAAGAAGCTAGGACGAATCACAACTTACTCAGCTTCAGACACGTCCTAAAAACACATCTTTTTAGGATGGCCTATCACACTCCTTAGCCGAACTAAATTCACATAGTCCCTCCACGACCTCTTAGACCATAACTCCCCGTCTGCACCGCATCCAAAAGCATCACAAAGACTGGCTGGTGACTGATCCAGGCAGCCATTATCTATCCCCCATTTTCTTGAGATGGCTGGATTGTCACTGTAAATAAGCACTTGTACCTTGTCCCCCCATCTCATTGTAGATTGTAAGCTCTCACGAGCAGGGTTGTCATTTTTGCTCACATTATAGTATTTTCTATAACTGTTACTTCTTTGTATATGAACCTCTAAATTGTAAAGCGCTGCGGAATATGTTGGCGCAATAGAAAGAGATTATTATTATTATTATTATCAAAAAAGGAGATTTCCCAGCACATTTTCCACAAAATGGGACAATGCTCCCAAGTCTCCCGCCACACCCTAGAAAAAAAAAAAAAAGAATACTCAAAAATGTAGGAATATCTACCCTATATAATACAGATGCCATGTGCAGCAGCCTGCATTCTGGGAGTCTTATATGGGAGGAACGGTGAAAAGTTATATGGAGGTGTATGCGGAGCATCACATACTGTATGTGCCCCTATGTATACGCTATAGTGAAAGGATAGGACAGCACGGTGGCTCAGTGGTTAGCACTGCAGTCTTGCAGCGCTGGGGTCCTGGGTTCTAGTCCCACTCAGGACAACATCTGCAAGGAGTTTGTATGTTCTCCCCGTGTTTGCGTGGGTTTCCTCCCACACTCC
Source organism: Anomaloglossus baeobatrachus (assembly GCF_048569485.1). Taxonomy (NCBI): domain Eukaryota; kingdom Metazoa; phylum Chordata; class Amphibia; order Anura; family Aromobatidae; genus Anomaloglossus; species Anomaloglossus baeobatrachus. The sequence continues at coordinate 901,569,264 of NC_134353.1, read as the reverse complement.
AAAAAAAAAAACCTAGAGAGTCTAGTTAGATAGGGAATTTAGATTGTGAGCCCCAATGGGGACAGTGTTGCCAATGTATGTAAAGCGCTGTGGAATTAATAGCGCTATATAAGTGAATAAATATATTATAGTGGCAGAAAAATGGCGCCCCCTGTTGATATGGTGGACAGCATGGATATATTTTTATTTATTTTTTTAGGTTCAGATTCTTTTCACCTCCACCATTGGCTGCAATATTTGATTATCTCTCCCCTAAATTTTCTTCTATTTCTGGAAATTCAAGTCTACATGCAAAGAAATGCGCTATAAAAGCCTTACATAAGACAGTGAGCCTTTCCCATGTCTTCCTCTTTACGGCGGCAGGGCTCCCTGTCCCAGGAGGCAGAGGTCACTGGGAATTTCTCAGCAGAGTGCTCTCTTGCCCCCTAGTGGCCACCTGTGGTGTTACCGCAAAGCTTGTATTGGAATGTGAAGCATGAAGCGGTGCTGGTCTGTAGAACTAGGAATGCCAGCATGCCCGGCCAGCCATCCTAGTCCTTAATTACTGATTCCGCAGGCTGACGAGCCATAGTTTGTTATCTCGGAGTTATTAGGGGACTTTGAGTTATGCGCTCCCTGCCCCCCACCAGACTCGTGTTGACATTGAGGACGTCAACTAATCTGCCCCCAGGACAAAAATTTTATTCCCTATTCGTTTGTCTGAACAAAGAGCCTTCAGTGGAGGGAAGGTGTCGGGATTTGGCACAGAGGCCATGTTCCCATATTAGGAAGGGAATGTACAGACATTTCGCCGGTGTCCCTCCTATGGCGTACGCCTGTCATGGCCGTCATCGTCCTAATGTCGGTGTCAGTGCAGCCGTCATCTCACATCAGCACCGGATCCTTCCCGAGCTGCTCATCTGGAGCTTCCAGGTTTACGCTCCATTTCATCTACTGTTCCCTGTTATCAACCAGTGTGGTGAGCGGCTGACTGGACTATGGACACAAAGTGCAGACAAGTATCAGTGATGAGATCTCCATCTCCACATATCTCCAGGGCAGATAACCACCCGGTATATCACTATGGGGGGGGGGGGGGGTTCATCCTCTGGGATGAGGAGCTGCAGCACATCTTTTGCTGTGTGCCCGCATTACTGGTTTTTCCAGTTCCGAAGCTCTTAGGAGCGCTGCTCTGAAGGAGTAAAGGGTGAAGGTCAGAAATGGGTTGGCTTTGTGCGCTAAAAATTTGCTGACTATTTTAACATCAGCAAAGCCGATCAGATTGTAGGAAACCTCATCCATGCAATGGAAGCCGACTTGCGCTCCAGGTCCATCACCCCAATTTCATACGCTGCAATGAATGTCAACAAATTCTGCAGCAGATCAGCCTGGTGTGGGTGTGAAGGGCACGGAGCAGAAAATCAGCGCTGCAGACCCTTTATTCTCAGGAGAGAAGCGGGATAACCCTTTAGATCATTACCTGGATCTCATAGACTCTGGACTATTGTCACAAGAACAATAGACGATGGTTATAGAAGAGGTTGGCTCCGCTGTAGTCCCCAGGGCAGTGACACAAGGCTCCATGGGGCTTTCAGTGATCGCGAGTGCGGTGCGGGAGCGTAGCACAGAGCGTATATACACGTACGACGGGTGAGGAAGCTTGCACGGCCGAGTGGTGTCCGGTTAGGTGGAATCTTTAGGTCTTTCCCGTTTTCTAATTGTAGTTGTATAAGACGTTCAGGAGACAACACTGACCGCTGCTCCGTACTCCCCACAAGGAGATATACCGGAGGAGGGGGCTCCAGTCTGATCCGGGGTTCCTACTTCCCAGGTCAGAGGTACCAAACCTCCGATACCCATAACCACAGAGAACAGCGGCAAAAGAGGTCTACCCTAAAATGTAACAAACAGAAATTCCACATAACCCTGACAGTCCACCAATAACAGCAACAGAAGAGCCCCCACAACCCTACCGATCACAAATAACAGCAACAGAAAGAGCCCCCACAACCCTACCGATCACAAATAACAGCAACAGAAAGAGCCCCCACAACCCTACCGATCACAAATAACAGCAACAAAAAGAGCCCCCACAACCCTACCGATCACAAATAACAGCAACAAAAAGAGCCCCCACAACCCTACCGATCACAAATAACAGAAAGAGCCCCCACAACCCTACCGATCACAAATAACAGAAAGAGCCCCCACAACCCTACCGATCACATAACAGGAACAGAAAGAGCCCCCACAACCCTACCGATCACAAATAACAGCAACAAAAAGAGCCCCCACAACCCTACCGATCACAAATAACAGGAACAGAAAGAGCCCCCACAACCCTACCGATCACAAATAACAGCAACAAAAAGAGCCCCCACAACCCTACCGATCACAAATAACAGCAATAGAAAGAGCCCCCACAACCCTACCGATCACAAATAACAGGAAAAGCCCCCACAACCCTACCGATCACAAATAACAGAAAGAGCCCCCACAACCCTACCGATCACCAATAACAGAAAGAGCCCCCACAACCCTACCGATCACATAACAGGAACAGAAAGAGCCCCCACAACCCTACCGATCACAAATAACAGCAACAAAAAGAGCCCCCACAACCCTACCGATCACAAATAACAGGAACAGAAAGAGCCCCCACAACCCTACCGATCACAAATAACAGGAACAGAAAGAGCCCCCACAACCCTACCAATCACCAATAACAGCAACAGGAGGAGCCCCCACAACCCTACCGATCACCAATAACAGGAAGAGCCCCCACAACCCTACCGATCACCAATAACAGCAACAGGAGGAGCCCCCACAACCCTACCGATCACAAATAACACGAAGAGCCCCCACAACCCTACCGATCACCAATAACAGAAAGAGCCCCCACAACCCTACCGATCACCAATAACAGGAAGAGCCCCCACAACCCTACCGATCACAAATAACAGGAAGAGCCCCCACAACCCTACCGATCACCAATAACAGCAACAGGAGGAGCCCCCACAACCCTACCGATCACAAATAACACGAAGAGCCCCCACAACCCTTCCGATCACCAATAACAGCAAGAGCCTCCACAACCCTACCGATCACTAATAACAGGAAGCGCCTCCACAACCCTACCGATCACCAATAACAGGAAGAGCCCCCACAACCCTACCGATCACAAATAACACGAAAAGCCCCCACAACCCTACCGATCACCAATAACAGGAAGAGCCCCCACAACCCTACCGGCCACCAGTAACAGGAAGAGCCCCCACAACCCTACCGATCACCAGTGACAGGAAGAGCCCCCACAACCCTACCGATCACCAGTGACAGGAAGAGCCCCCACAACCCTACCGATCACCAGTGACAGGAAGAGCCCCCACAACCCTACTGATCACCAGTGACAGGAAGAGCCCCCACAACCCTACCGATCACCAGTAACAGGAAAAGCCCCCACAACCCTACCGATTACAAATAACAGGAAGAGCCCCCACAACCCTACCGATCACAAATAACAGGAAGAGCCCCCACAATCCTACCGATCACCAATAACAGCAACAGGAAGAGGTCTCACAACCCTATCGATCCCCAATAACAGGAAGAGCCCCACAACCCTACCGATCACCAACAGCAGCAACAGGAAGAGCCCCCACAACCCTGTCAATCACGAACCACAACAACAGCAAGCGCCTCCACAACCCTACTGATCACCAACAGGAAGCACCTCTACAACCCTACCGATCATCAACAGCAACAGGAAGAGCCCCCAACAGCAGGAACAGGAAGGGAACCCACAACCCTACCAATCACCAACAGCAGCAACAAAAAGCCCCAAGTAACAGCCAATGACCCCCAAATTACAGAGGAACATTGTAGACCCCCAGCAACAGTCATGGGCCACAGATCAGTCACACATCCTACAAAAACACCAACAGGACCCCCAGAAAAAGTTAAAAAAAAAACCCCAATAACTTCAACAAAAGAAAGGAAGAAAGACCCCAAACCTACAAACAGAAATAGAAGGAGCCGCAGTAATAACCATGTACCTCAAAAAAAGCAACAGGATGACCCCCTGTAAAAACCAGGTACTCCCCCTTCTCACTAACAGAAAGAGGACCACCAGTAATCCTCAAATGACCCCAATGACAGCACAAGAAAAACAGTCCCCATATACCTCACAGACCACCAATAAACGCAAAAGTAAGAGCCCCCATATTCAATAAAAGTACCAAAGAGCTCCCGTAACAGCCACTGACCCCCAATAACGGAGGAACCTCAGTAACTGCAACCAAAGGAAAAGCTCCACCAACAGCCATGTACCCCCTTAATGACACCAACAAACGACCTCAAGTAACATCCAATGATCCCCAATAACAGAAGGAGCTGCGGTAATAGATGTTTACACCCAATAATAGCTAAAGAAGAAAGACCCCCAGTGAGAGTAAGCTACCTCCCACCCCCAAAAAAAGAGGAAGAGAATGAGGAGAACCAGTAATAAACATGGACCCCAATCATAGTGAAAAATTGAGGTTCCCAGTAACAGCCATGGACACCAAAGGCCGATGGCGCTAAAAGAGAGTATAGATATATTCTTGTAAATATTGGACGATACATAGAGTATTTCAAGTAACCTAGACATAAAATCCAAAAACAGCGGCACGTGGAGGAACCTCAGTAACGGGAAAAAAACCCCCAGAAAAAATGTGACAGCCTTTGGGTGTATTGGAACAACGCCAAAAGAAGGACTTGAGAGCAAAAATATCAACAATCTCAAGGTTATAAGTCCATTTCCAGAGATCTTTATGTTCCCTTGTCCATAGCGCAACATAATCAAGACCTTTACAATTCATGGCAATGAAGATAATTTCCCTGGATGTGAATGGCAAAGAAAAATTGATGAAAGGTTTCAAGGCAAAATAGACTGGAAAGTGGATAGGCCGCTCCAATCAAGTTCCAAAGAAATTCAAGCTGTCCTGCAGGGACATCAGGGAGCATCAGTGTCAGCACCAACTATCCATCCACATCTAATTGAAACACTATGGAGGAGACCCAGGACGACCCCACTGCTGACACAGAGAAAAAAAGCTAGACAGCAGTTTACCCAAATGTCCGCAAGCCAAAATCCATCTGGGAAAGCGTCTTGTTGACAGAGGAGACCAAGATAGATTTTTTTGGTAAAGCACATCATTCTACTGTTTACCGAAACCGGAAAAAGGCTTTTAAAGAAAAGAGCACATGACCTACAGTCAAATATGGTGGAGGCTCAACGATAATTGGCCTGGACTGTGTGCAAGGTATCTGTCACACTAGGTACAGGGAAATGCCAAGTGAAAGGGAAGGGAAACCCTGTGTGTAGGGAAAGGTAAGATGGTGACCCCTGACCAAACCTACTATTAGGCTATGTGCGCACTAGGCCGTTTTACCCGCGGATTTACTCATTTCTTGAGAAATGTCTGCAATCTTTGTGCAGACATTTCCCAGCAAATCCTATGAGAAAAAAAAATAGCAGTGCGCACTCTGCGGATTTTTCTCAAGAAATTTCCTTGAGAAGATTTTCTTGAGAAAATTTCTTGAGAAAATGAGCATGTCAATTCTTTTCCGCAGGTACCTGCGGATTTCTGCAGTACAGCCTGCAAAATCCGCAGGGAACAACCTGCGGGAAAATCGCGGCAAATCCGCATGCGGATTTACCGCGGATTTGGTGCGGATTTTTTTTCGGAGGTCCGGAAATCTTCCACTCCCAGAAGTTTCTCAAGAAATTTTCTTGAGAAACTTCACATTTCTAGTGCGCACATAGCCTTAGAGTTCCTGGGATCCCTCACCATCCTAAGAACCTATGCGCCGAGCTGGATACCTGACCCTAGGTATCCCTAGTGCTGGGCCCTAAATAGGGAACGGATGGAATGAGTTATTCATCAATGCCACTAAACAACTAAAGACGACATAAGGAGGACACACACGGGGAAAAATGCATCAACTACTTATCTACAGATGACTCAGGTAAAAGTCCAGCAGAGTTTTCAGCAATAATACCATAGAGGAGTACAAGCCACCTGCTTGCAACCAAAGCTTGAATGAACTGAAAAATATCACCAGCACCAAGTTTAAGGAAGGAATGGGTTTGTATTTAAGCACCAAGATAATGCTGATGATCAACAGCTGCATGGAAAGTGAGCTCCTGCTGAGTCCAAAGGGGGGAGCGATGAAAACCCAGCAGGAAAGCTACCTATACCAATGAATACTGACAGCAGGAACAATGGAAAGTCAGGAAGCATTCTGCACAGTCAAATGCTGTGACCTTCTATAGCCAGAAACCACATGACTGACTGTGACACACCCATGACAGCATTATGAAATTTGAAGATTACTCAAGGATTTTGGGTGGCAAAGCAGCGCCCAGTGTCAGAAAGCTGGGTTTGCGTCCTAAGTCATGGGTCTTCTAGCAGGACAATGACCCCAAAGGGTACCAGCACTTTCAACCATGACTTTGTACATGTGTGCGTGTTATATGTGTAATATATTTATATATATATATATATATATATATATATATATATATATATATATATATATATATATATATATATGAATATAAAAAGAGCCGTCGTGATTACTCGCTAATCCCCCCCCGCGCACATTACCACACGCGGCTCCGCCCTCCAGACATTACACACGCAGCTCTGCTACATCCACACTCTAAATCCCTCCTTCCCCACACACAAACTTCACCTCATCCAGCACTAATGACAACTATGACAAGTCCTGCATACACTAAGGAACTGATCATGTGACCCCTGACTCTTCCCCTCCATGTGACATCATCACAGGTCCTGTAAGCACAGAGACAAATCCGGTTGTGTACATTGCACACTCGGGGGAGAGCTGTATACCCTTGGGGGAGAGCTGTATAGCCTTGGGGGAGGGGAGCTGTGTACCCTTGAAGGAAGATCTGTATACCTTTGGAGAGGAGAACTGCAAACCCTTGGGGAGGAGAACTCCATACCCTTGGGGAGGAGAGCTGTATACCTTTGCGGGGAGGGAAGCTGTATACCCTTGGAAGGAGGGGAGCTGTATACCCTTGGAAGGAGGGGAGCTGTATACCCTTGGAAGGAGGGGAGCTGTATACCCTTGGAAGGAGGGGAGCTGTATACCCTTGGAAGGAGGGGAGCTGTATACCCTTGGAAGGAGGGGAGCTGTATACCCTTGGAAGGAGGGGAGCTGTATACCCTTGGAAGGAGGGGAGCTGTATACCCTTGGAAGGAGGGGAGCTGTATACCCTTGGAAGGAGGGGAGCTGTATACCCTTGGAAGGAGGGGAGCTGTATACCCTTGGAAGGAGGGGAGCTGTATACCCTTGGAAGGAGGGGAGCTGTATACCCTTGGAAGGAGGGGAGCTGTATACCCTTGGAAGGAGGAGAGCTGTATACCCTTGGAAGGAGGGGAGCTGTATATCCTTGGAAGGAGGGGAGCTGTATATCCTTGGAAGGAGGGGAGCTGTATATCCTTGGAAGGAGGGGAGCTGTATACCCTTGGGGGGAAGGGAGTTGTATACTCTTAGGGGGAAGGGAGCGGTTTACCCTTGGGAAGAAAGCTGCATACCCTTTGGGGGAAGAACAGCTGTATACCCTTGGGGGAGGATGACAGTTATATACCTTTGGGGGAGCTATAAACCAGGGAGGTGAGCTGTATACCCTTGGGGAGGAGGAGAGCTGTATACCCTTGAGCCGAGCATTAGCTGGCTGAGAACAGCTAGTAAATATACATTGGTGTAAATGTCTCAAGAAGAACATGGTGCGTCATGCGGTAGGCCCATGTGGTGTACACGAACGAGTTCCCATCTGATCTGCATCCTGCATTGCTTGCAGAATCCTTCCCCTTCTTTTTCTTCCCTAGGAATGGTTTCCATTTACTGCATCCAGAAGCGACAAGCCCTCCCCCATCAACACAGACTATACATCTTGTGAGTTACAGTTTTATGACCTGCCAAGCCGCTGATTAGAGTGACCTCTGACCTCCCCCTGTCTTTAGACATTTGATCTTTCGGACAAGCCCATAACTAGCTTGTTAACATTTCACTTGGAGGCTGCCGTGTTTTCCTATAGGACAGCGCAGCAGCCACACATGCACCTACAGCAAGGGGAGCAGGAATTTCACAACCAAACTACATTTTTGGACAAATCTAATAAAGATGCTGTGGGATGTGATACCAAATGACTAACAAAATGAAGAAAAATATATATGGAATTCTTTTAAACATAAAATTGGGAATCACTGAAAAGAAAACAATTTACTGTGACTTAACAAATTGCCATTAATCATTAAAAAATACCCAGACATTATGCACATACTACGCTGTTACACATAGAACAAATATTATAGTAGTTATATTCTTATACATAGGGGGCAGTATTATAGTAGTTATATTCTTGTACATAGGGGCAGTATTATAGTAGTTATATTCTTGTACATAGGGGGCAGTATTATAGTAGTTATATCCTTGTATATAGGGGGCAGTATTATAGTAGTTATATTCTTATACATAGGGGGCAGTATTATAGTAGTTATATTCTTGTACATAGGGAGCAGTATTATAGTAGTTATATTCTTGTACATAGAGGGCAGTATTATAGTAGTTATATTCTTGTACATAGAAGGCAGTATTATAGTAGTTATATTCTTGTATATAGGGGGCAGTATTATAGTAGTTATATTCTTGTATATAGGGGGCAGTATTATAGTAGTTATATTCTTGTACATAGGGGGCAGTATTATAGTAGTTATATTCTTGTACATAGGGGCAGTATTATAGTAGTTATATTCTTGTACATAGGGGCAGTATTATAGTAGTTATATTCTTGTACATAGAGGGCAGTATTATAGTAGTTATATTCTTGTACATAGGGGCAGTATTATAGTAGTTATATTCTTGTACATAGGAGGCAGTATTATAGTAGTTATATTCTTGTATATAGGGGGCAGTATTCTAGTAGTTATATTCTTGTACATAGGAGCAGTATTATAGTAGTTATATTCTTGTACATAGGGGCAGTATTATAGTAGTTAAAATGTTGTACATAGGGAGCAGTATTATAGTAGTTATATTCTTGTACGTAGAGGGCAGTATTATAGTAGTTATATTCTTGTACATAGGGGCAGTATTATAGTAGTTATATTCTTGTACATATGGGGCAGTATTCTAGTAGTTATATTCTTGTACATAGGGGCAGTATTATAGTAGTTATATTCTTGTACATAGGGGCAGTATTATAGTAGTTAAAATGTTGTACATAGGGAGCAGTATTATAGTAGTTATATTCTTGTACGTAGAGGGCAGTATTATAGTAGTTATATTCTTGTACATAGGAGCAGTATTATAGTAGTTATATTCTTGTACATTGGGGCGGTATTATAGTAGTTATATTCTTGTACATAGGGGGCAGTATTTTAGCAGTTATATTCTTGTACATAGGAGCAGTATTATAGTAGTTATATTCTTGTACATAGGAGGCAGTATTATAGTAGTTATATTCTTGTACATAGGAGGCAGTATTATAGTAGTTATATTCTTGTACATAGGGACAGTATTATAGTAGTTATATTCTTGTACATTGGGGCGGTATTATATAAAATTACCAAAGTGCATTCAGTATTCCCTACTTATTCATTATTTAACTGAAAATGACCAAAACGTTTAATTTAAGGGCTGGTGTCAAATTAATTAATGGCTACCAATTTGTGTGTTCCTTTGGATGTGGATGAGGACTCCTAACAGGGCAGTTCAGGATTGCTGGAATGTCTCTCAGCTGTTCATGTGGGGAAACACGGCACATTTTGCTGGGAATAATAAGGCGGGCTTATGGAATCCAACAGAATTCCTGTTGGGAAGATTAAAATAACAAAAGGCACCGACTGTAAATATTACTGAAATCCAAGCTGTTAAGAATGTGGATGATGTTCTTTAATGGAAGTTAAACAACATCTCCTGGAATCAGTACTAAAACATGTTATATCTCGTTGTTAAATGGATAATGCATGGATCATAAACAATGAAAAAAATTATATACATTTCTTTTTATAATATCTACAATACTGCTACCCATGTACAAAAATATAACTACTATAATACTGCCCCCTATGTACAAAAATATAACTACTATTATACTGCCCCCTATGTACAAGAATATAACTACTATAATACTGTCTCCTATGTACAAGATAACTACTATAATACTGCCCCCTATGTACAAAAATATAACCACAATAATACTGCCCCCTATGTACAAAAATATAACTACAATACTGCTCCTATGTACAAAAAAATACCGACTATAATATTGCCCCCTATGTACAAGAATATAACCACAATAATACTGCCCCCTATGTACAAAAATATAACTACAATACTGCTCCTATGTACAAAAAAATACCGACTATAATATTGCCCCCTATGTACAAGAATATAACTACTATAATAATTGCCCCTATGTACAAGAATATAACTACTATAATACTGCCCCTATGTACAAGAATATAACTACTATAATACTGCCCCTATGTACAAGAATATAACTACTATAATAATGCCCCTATGTACAAGAATATAACTACTATAATACTGCCCCTATGTACAAGAATATAACTACTATAATACTGTCCCTATGTAAAAGAATATAACTACTATAATACTGCCCCTATGTACAAGAATATAACTACTATAATACTGCCCCTATGAACAAGAATATAACTACTATAATACTGCTCCTATGTACAAGAATATAACTACTATAATAATGCCCCTATGTACAAGAATATAACTGCTACAATACTGTCCTCTATGTACAAGAATATAACTACTATAATACTGCCCCCTGTGTACAAGAATATAACTACTATAATACTGCTCCTATGTACAAGAATATAACTACTATAATACTGCCCCCCATGTACAAGAATATAACTACTATAATACTGCCCCCTATGTACAAAAATATAACCACAATAATACTGCCCCCTATGTACAAAAATATAACTACAATACTGCTCCTATGTACAAGAATGTAACTACAAAACTACCCCCTATGTACAAGAATATAACTACTATAATACTGCCCCCAATGTACAAGAATATAACTACTATAATACTGTCCCTATGTAAAAGAATATAACTACTATAATACTGCCCCTATGTACAAGAATATAACTACTATAATACTGCCCCTATGTACAAGAATATAACTACTATAATACTGCCCCTATGAACAAGAATATTACTATAATACTGCTCCTATGTACAAGAATATAACTACTATAATACTGTCCCCAATGTACAAGAATATAACGACTATAATACTGTCCCTATGTAAAAGAATATAACTACTATAATACTGCCCCTATGTACAAGAATATAACTACTATAATACTGCCCCTATTAACAAGAATATAACTACTATAATACTGCTCCTATGTACAAGAATATAACTACTATAATACTGCCCCCCTATGTACAAGAATATAACTACTATAATACTGCCCCCCTATGTACAAGAATGTAACTACTATAATACTGTCCCCTATGTACAAGAATATAACTACTATAATACTGCCCCTATGTGCAAGAATATAACTACTATAATACTGCCCCTATGTGCAAGAATATAACTTCTATAATACTGCCCCCAAGTACAAAAATATAACACATTATATATATATATAAAGAATTTGGGTTTGTAAAAAAAGGCTATATTTTAATATGTAAGCAGAAATTGTCTCTGAGGTTGTGATTTATGGCGTGCTGTAAAGCGGCCGTGCATGTGATACAGTCGCAGGTTCCGCTGAGCTATGTGGCCATTATGGACTGGAGGACGTGCCTTGCTGCTCTATGAAGTCTATTCTAGTCCTGTGCACATTGCAGGGAGGGCGGTGGGGTCTGGTCTATGGCACCGGTGAGGGATCTTGTCACCGGTGGTTTGGTCACATCTGTGTACAGTAAACCACATGTGAGACGTGAAGTCATCCTAAGAGTCTGGAGGGTGGCTCTTGGTGTCAGACTGTGGCAGCCGTGACCGTCCGTGTCCCGATCGGCGGGGCTGAGCCGCACACAGACACATGCTTTCAGTTTGATACTCACGTAGTCAGGAAATGGGGAGTCGTCTGAGCCAAGGGACCCTCGCAGGGACTGAGTGGCCTGCTCCAGGACTTTGTTGTGTTTTTTAGAGAGCAATGAAAACAAACTAAAAGAGAAAAGAAGAAAAGAATAATGTTAATAAAGAAAGATAAAACCGAGATATTGTGATCCGGCATCATGGGAGCCGAGGCGCATGTGAGATCCCACAGACACAACGGTGCGGAACATGGAAGAGGCTCAACATGGGGCGACCACAAGAGGGAACCGGCCGAAATACAGGTCATACACCAAATACAATAGAGAGAGAAACAGCCGGGGATTGTGCTCACTGAACGGTGCGCGGAGTCAAGGATCAGCAATGTATTGTATGTACACAGTGACTGCACCAGCAGAATAGTGAGTGCAGCTCTGGAGTATAATACAGGATGTAACTCAGGATCAGCAATGTAATGTATGTACACAGTGACTGCACCAGCAGAATAGTGAGTGCAGCTCTGGAGTATAATACAGGAGGTAACTCAGGATCAGTAATGCAATGTATGTACACAGTGACTGCACCAGCAGAATAGTGAGTGCAGCTCTGGAGTATAATACAGGAGGTAACTCAGGATCAGTAATGTAATGTATGTACACAGTGACTGCACCAGCAGAATAGTGAGTGCAGCTCTGGAGTATAATACAGGATGTAACTCAGGATCAGTAATGTAATGTATGTACACAGTGACTGCACCAGCAGAATAGGGAGTGCAGCTCTGGAGTATAATACAGGAGGTAACTCAGGATCAGTAATGTAATGTATGTACACAGTGACTGCACCAGCAGAATAGGGAGTGCAGCTCTGGAGTATAATACAGGATGTAGCTCAAAATCAGTACAGGATTAGTAATGTAATGTAAGTATTCAGTGACTGCACCAGCAGAATAGTGAGTGCAGCTCTGGAGTATAATACAGGATGTAGCTCAGGATCAGTACAGGATTAGTAATGTAATGTAAGTATTCAGTGACTGCACCAGCAGAATAGTGAGTGCAGCTCTGGAGTATAATACAGGATGTAGCTCAGGATCAGTACAGGATTAGTAATGTAATGTAAGTATTCAGTGACTGCACCAGCAGAATAGTGAGTGCAGCTCTGGAGTATAATACAGGATGTAGCTCAGGATCAGTACAGGATTAGTAATGTAATGTAAGTATTCAGTGACTGCACCAGCAGAATAGTGAGTGCAGCTCTGGAGTATAATACAGGATGTAGCTCAGGATCAGTACAGGATTAGTAATGTAATGTAAGTATTCAGTGACTGCACCAGCAGAATAGTGAGTGCAGCTCTGGAGTATAATACAGGATGTAGCTCAGGATCAGTACAGGATTAGTAATGTAATGTAAGTATTGAGTGACTGCACCAGCAGAATAGTGAGTGCAGCTCTGGAGTATAATACAGGATGTAGCTCAGGATCAGTACAGGATTAGTAATGTAATGTAAGTATTCAGTGACTGCCCCAGCAGAATAGTGAGTGCAGATTTTAGGCTTTGTGCACACGTTTCAGATTTGTTGCGTATTTTTATGCTGTTTTCAGTGCAGATTTTTAACAAAACCTGAAGGATTTCCTATTCCCAAAAAAGTGAATTCTGTATCCTGAAGCCTCATACACACGGTCAGTATTTTCCCTGCAGATTTGGTGCAGATTTGAATCTGCAATATATCAAGTCCTTTAGAATTTTTGCTGTAGAATTTACCCAAGCTAATGTATGGGAACAATCTGCACCAAAAACGCATCAAAAATGCCTGTATTTTCTACCAAGTAATGCAAAAATGGAGCAGGAATTTCAGCACCTAAGACTTTAGTCTGTTTTTGAGCATTTTTTATTTTTTAAAGGGAAACTGAGTGAATAAGCGCGCACTGCCCAAACCCTCATCTCCCCCCTGATTGAGCGCAGGACCATGGACAGGATTTCCTATTAAAACCAGAGATTCGAGAAAATTCCTGACATTAAATATTCGTTGTCGCAAAGACAAAATATTTATCGGTTTTGCACGCCCGGCGGCCGCATGAGCAGGGGACGTCTAGTCTGCAGTGTCAGGGAGCTGCACGGGGACTGATGGCGCGAGGTGCGCGGGCGATGCTCGAGGAGTCGGCCCTGGCACCATCTCAGGACCACGTTCCTCCGTAATATTCTGAACGTTCCTTACTCATTTTCCTCCGGCAGACAATGGTTTGCGGTTTGGACGCTTCGTTAATATTATTAAACTTTAGTCTGCTCGCCAGAAACAAAGCAGATTAATATGGGAAAAAAGAGGAACAAAAGACAGAACTCTGCAGAAATCTTCACGGTCTATCCTGAGGGTTGCATATATAGCAGGGCATAGAGGGATCGGTCAGCAGGTCTTTACATAAGGAAGCACTGCTATGGCTTAAGAGGTGCTCGTCCCCTAATATAAAGGACATCTTTCTTGTTGAAATCAGACGTGCCAGTAATGAGAAATCCAGAGCAGAAGCCATATGCAAATCAGGCTGCAAGTGCACTGGGGGCGTGTCAAAGCTTTAGAGCTGCAAGTGCACTGGGGGGCGTGTCAAAGCTTTAGAGCTGCAAGGGCACTGGGGGCGTGTCAAAGCTTTAGAGCTGCAAGGGCACTGGGGGCCTGTCACTGAATGAGCTTCAAGGCTGCAAGTGCACTGGGGGGGCGTGTCAATGCATGAGCTCCAAGGCTGAAAGGGCACTGGGGGGGTGTCAATGCATGAGCTTTAGAGGTGCAAGTGCACTGGGGTGTGTCAATGAATGAGCTTCAAGGCTGCAAGTGCACTGGGGGGGGCGTGTCAATGTATGAGCTCCAAGGCTGCAAGTGCACTGGGGGCGTGTTAAAGCTTTAAAGCTGCAAGTGCACTGGGGGCGTGTCAATGCACTGGAGCTCCAAGACTGCAAGTGCACTGGGAGACGTGTCAATGCATGAACTCCAAGGCTGCAAGTGCACTGGGGGGCGTGTCAAAGCTTTAGAGCTAAAAGTGCACTGGGGGGGCGTGTCAAAGCTTTAGAGCTGCAAGTGCACCGGGGGCGTGTCAATGCATGAGCTCCAAGGCTGCAAGTGCACTAGGGGTGTGTGTCAATGCATGAGCTCCAAGGCTGCAAGTGCACTGGGGGGGGTGTCAATGCATGAGCTCCAAGGCTGCAAGTGCACTGGGGGGCGTGTCAATGCATGAGCTCCAAGGCTGCAAGTGCACTAGGGGCGTGTCAAAGCTTTAGAGCTGCAAGTGCACTGGTGGCGAGTCAATGCCCTTGAGCTCCAAATGCACTGGTAGCGTGTCAATGCACTTGAGCTGTAAGGCTGCAAGTCCTCTGCTCGGTGTGTCAATGCATTTGAGATCCAAGGCTGCAAGTGCACTGGTGGCGTGTCAATGCCCTTGAGCTCCAAATGCACTGGTAGCGTGTCAATGCACTTGAGCTGTAAGGCTGCAAGTCCTCTGCTCGGTGTGTCAATGCATTTGAGATCCAAGGCTGCAAGTGCACTGGGGGCGTGTTAATGCCCTTGAGCTCCAGTGCACTCCCGGGCATGATTTGCTTACGGCTTCTACTATTGATATCTCATGACCCGAGCATCGGATTTCTACAAAAAAGGTGTCATTTTTACTGGGGGACAAGTACCTATACAACCATTCCCCTAATTCTGTATATAAAAACGTGCTGACAGCTTCCCTTTAATATAAAAGCCTACATACGAGTATATGGAAAACACTGGGCAAGGAGAAATCGAACAGTCATTGATCCTTTCTTTCTTTTTCTCTTACAGCTAGGTAGCCCCCGTCCATAAATATTATAAGGAAGGTTCAGCCACTTACATGTAATGAGAACATTAGAATAGGAACAATTGGAGCAAATAATAAAACTTCCCTCACCATGCCCAATTGTAGCATTATTCTCACAATTGTGCAGCCGATGTGCGGCCAGCGGTGCAGGGAGCTTCGTCCTCGCTGCTCCGTCTGTCCGGCCGTACTTATGACTGTATGTGCACACGTTGCGTTCTATTCCGCAGCGTGTAAGTCACTGCATGTGCGTCTCAGAACACATTCTGACACGCATTGTTTACTGCAGAATTCATGCGTTCTGGATGCTTGCTCTGCCATAGACAGAGCTGGAAAAGCATCCAGAACGCACATTTTTCACAATGCGGTCCCACTCGGCTCTGCAGCATCCCCATAGACCTGCAGCAGAGCCGAGTGGGACCGCACTGTCAAAAGGAGCATGGCTGGCTGCGAGACAGAGCCGTGCGATCAGAATGAACTTCACCCCACTTCATTGTGATCGCGCGGCTCTGTGCGTGTGCCGCGGCTTGATTTACGATCACAGGTGAAGGACTTACCGGTGACTGAAAATCCCCTGAGTGACTGAAGTGAGCCGCGTGATCAGCAGTGCAGTCACTCAGATTACCAGCTTGAGTCCTCCACCCGAGACCTGTGGCCGCGGGTAACCTGAGTGACGTCTCCGCTGATTGCGCGGCTCACTTCAGTTTCTGCGTGGAGCTCACGGGAGTGGCGGTGTCCTGTCAGCTTCATGTAGCAGAGCTGGATGTGTCGTGGGACCTCGTGAGGATTACACCGGACCTGGAGGGGTATTTGGGGATTTTAATAAAGTGGTGAAAGAGGGTGTTTTTTTTGTCTTTTATTTCAAATAAAGGATTTTTTTGGGTGTGTGTGTTTATTTACTTTCACTTACAGGTTAATCATTGGGGGAGTCTCATAGACGCCTGCAATGATTAACGTAGGACTTAGTGGCAGCTATGGGCTGCCATTAACTCCTTATTACCCAGATTGCCATCGCACCAGGGCAATTCTGGATGAGCCGGGGAGAGTCCCGGGACTGTCGCATCTAATCGATGCGGCAATTCCGGGCGGCTGCTGGCTGATATTTTTAGGCTAGGGGGCGCCCCATAACGTGGAGCTCCCCATCCTGAGAATACCAACCTTCAGCCGTGTGGCTTTATCTTGGCTGGTATCAAAATTGAGGGGGGGAAACGCACGCCGGTTTTTTAAATTATATATTTAGTTTACTGCACTACATAGACCCGCCCACCGGCGGCTGTGATTGGTTGCAGTGAGACAGCTGTCACTCAGCATGGGGGCGCGTCTGAATGCAACCAATCATAGGTGCCGGTGGGCAGGGGAAAGCAGGGAATACGAGATGTAACAATGAACGGCCGGCATTTTCAAAAGCTGGAGAAGCCGCCGCAGTGTGAACGCTGTGCAGCGCCGCGCCGGTGATCGGTCAGTGATCGGTGAGTATGAGAGAGGTGGGGAGTGGGATAGATCGACAGAGAGAGACCGACATTGACAGACAGAGTGGGTGGAAAATGCAACCAAAAGAAGTGACATGTTGCGTTTTAGAACGCAGCGTCTTGGCAGCAGCCGAATCGCTGCGTTCTAAAACGCAACGTGCGCATGGTTTATGTACAATCTTCATAGATTGTGCTGGGGACGCAGGACGCATGCAGTTACGCTGCAGGGCAATACGCAGCGTAACTGCACGCAAATACGCAACGTGTGCACATAGCCTTACATTGCTATCTGGGCTGTTTTCGGTTTGCAGCTTTTCTCTTCCACGTGATAAGGAAGAAACGTTCCGATTCTGGATGTTAAAGATGTATTGACAGAAGATGGTGACGGACTGAAAGACAAAGGGGAGAATTCATCAAGACTGGCATTTTCTATCCGAGTCTTGATTAACAGTCTGGTGGAGTACGATGTCTACCTCTTAATGAAACTGGCACATCTTTCAGGCTGCCCGGGCGCCAGAACCAGAAATTATCTCACGAGCCGGAGCACATTTCTGCTTAATTTACTGCATATTCAGAATTACAGGGAATCTGTCAGGCTGTGCCAAACCGTACCCCTCCCACCAATCAAAAAAAAAGACAAAGGCTATGTATGTGCACAGGACATCGTTTTCAGCCGGATTCTGCCTTAAAAAACTAAAAAAGTGAGAAAAAAAAAAGTTAAGATGCATGTTCTGTCTTTTGAGCTTCAGAAGACATAAAGCGGCTAAAAAAAAGTGACTGGTCCATGCCACTGAGTTTACATATCTAATATATAAAGGGGTGTGTGTGTGTGTGTGTGTGTGTGTGTGTGAGTGTGAGTGTGTGAGAGAGAGTGAGAGAGAGTGAGAGAGTGTGTGTGTGTGTGAGTGAGAGACTGTGTGTGTGTGTGTGTGTGTGTGTGTGTGTGTGTGTGTCTGTGTCTGTGTGTGTTCGGGATTGGCATCTGCACCGTCGCAGCTACAGCCGCAAAATTTTGCACATTCACACGTCTGGACCCCGAGAGCGTCATTGGCTATGTTTTGAGGGGAAAATTTTAATTCTGCGCTTTACAGTTATTCACCAAAAAACCTGCCTCCATTAAAACGAATGGAGCTGGGAGCCACAGTGCAGCCAGAACTTCAGAAGAATGCGCAGCCACGCCCTTATATGGAATGTTGGCATGTCACAATGCAGCCAGGGAAAGAGACAGACAGGGAAAGAGACAGACACAGACAGAGAAAGAGACAGACACAAAGAGACAGACACAGACAAAGAGACAGACTGACAGGGAAAGAGACAGACAGGGAAAGAGAGGGAAAGAGAGAGATAGGTTAACCGACAGACACAGACAGGTAAAGAGACAAAGAGACAGACACAGGGAAAGAGACAGAGGGAAAGAGAGGGAAAGAGACAGACAGGGAAAGTGACAGAGATAGATAGACAGACAGGGAAAGAGATAGATAGACAGACAGGGAAACAACAGTTATTAACCCGGGCGAAGCCGGGTAGTACAGGTAGTATAATCACAAAAACTAAAATCCCGGGCGGTAAATCTGCCGCAGAAACGTCACTAGAGACACCAAAGGCGAATATACACGAAAAATAAACCGCCGGATTTTCCCTGCAGCATCTCCCGCTCCAAAAAAAAAACCCTCAGCGGGTACATCGTGTGCACATACCCAAAAGTTAAACATTTTGTGCAAAGATTGGCGATTTTTATACGCCAGTTTTATTGCGGAAAGTGTTAATAAATTCCATACAAACCATATAGTTTGGTTTATTACATTAGAAAGTTAATAAAATGTTCCACTGTGGGACTGTTAGACCCTGTGCACACACTGTGGATTTTTTATTAATTTTTTTTTTTTTTAAATCTGCATCAAAATGTGTATGCCTCTTCTGAAGCCAGCAAAGTCTATGGGAGTTTAAATTTGCTGCGCACATGGTGCAGTTTTGGTGCATTTTTTGATGCAGAAACAAATCTGAAAACATGTCAATTATTGACAGCAATAACAAATTGGAGTAACACATCCACTAAATTTCCAATTTTATTCAAATATACAAAAATGAATAAATATAAACAGCAATAATGTGGATAAGGTTTTAACACAGAAGAAAATGTCAGACATAAATCCCACTGGCAGGGGAAGGGAAATTCCCTTGAGAAAGCCACCAGGCGAAACGCGCGTTGGGTTGCTAGGGGTCTCTGGGAGTACGTCTCTCATCTACCATGCTGTATATTCATTGAGTGGGATTTTCTGATGTCTCTGTTATAGTATATAGAAGGATCTGGTTGATGTTATATCTCACTTAGTATTTTGCTTATGTCATTTACCCCTTGTATCCCATGGTTTGGATGAGGTTTTTCCTCCCTAGATTCCCCTCCCCTACCAATTGGATTTATGTCTGACATTTCCTCTGTGTTAAAACCCAATCCACATTATTGCTGTTTATATTTATTCATTTTTGTATTTTTGAAAAAAAGTTAGAATTTTAGTGGATGTGTTACTCCAATTTTTTGTTATTTTTGTCATGTTCTGAGAGACTAGATTCCACACACTAGATTTTTGGGAGAATTATTAATGCCATAACCCTCTTTTTTGGTAAATTTCTGGCCCTATATTACTGGTGGTTGATGAATTTTATTTTAACATGTCAATTATTGGTCAGGTTTAGCAGCGTTTTTTTTCACCCATTGACTTTTTTGATGGCCCAAAAACCGCACCAAAATTACATTCAGTTTTTGATGCTTTTTTTTGACAAAGCGTGCAGAAAATTCCTGCAGCGTGTGCACAGAGCCTTAGTAGGCTGGCACAGGAGGCCAGATGAGAAGTGCACATGGGGTTATATCCATTTGGTGTATACTGCAAATCTGGAAAAAAAAATAATCTGCAGCATGTCTGCCAGGTGTGAACGTGCCCTGAGCTCACAGTAATGGACAGGCACGGCTCATTTACACTGGCCGATTTTGGATCAGTAGCTCCCGTATGGCCCCGACCACACAGACAGATACATACTGTACTGGGACAGGACGATCTTTATGGCAGACTGCAACACAGCATAAATGTTGCGGATCCACTGGAGCACATCCATTGCAGATCACTGTGCCCGTATTGTGCGAGGATCAAAGGATACTGATATTCTGTGCCCGATGGACCCTACGATCCGCCTCCGATCTGCTGGCCTTACCAGTTCCTCTTGTGATTAGCCGGCCCGTGCGACTGTGTGTCTCATGTTGTGCCAGCTCAGCTAATCAAAAGAGGAAGGAGAAAAGGTGGCGGTTTGCAGTTGAGCGGCGGATTGCAGATGAGCGGCGGTTTGCAGATGAGCGGCGGTTTGCAGATGAGCGGCGGATTGCAGATGAGCGGCGGATTGCAGATGAGCGGCGGATTGCAGATGAGCGGCGGATTGCAGATGAGCGGCGGTTTGCAGATGAGCGGCGGAATGCAGATGAGCGGCGGATTGCAGATGAGCGGTGGTTTGCAGTCGAGCGGCGGAATGCAGATGAGCGGCGGATTGCAGATGAGCGGCGGTTTGCAGATGAGCGGCGGTTTGCAGATGAGCGGCGGATTGCAGATGAGCGGCGGATTGCAGATGAGCGGCGGTTTGCAGATGAGCGGCGGATTGCAGATGAGCGGCGGATTGCAGTCGAGCGGCGGATTGCAGTCGAGCGGCGGTTTGCAGTCGAGCGGCGGTTTGCAGTCGAGCGGCGGTTTGCAGTCGAGCGGCGGTTTGCAGTCGAGCGGCGGATTGCAGTCGAGCGGCGGATTGCAGTCGAGCGGCGGATTGCAGATGAGCGGCGGATTGCAGATGAGCGGCGGATTGCAGATGAGCGGCGGATTGCAGATGAGCGGCAGTTTGCAGTTGAGCGGCGGTTTGTCGGGCTCCAGCACCCACAGAAAACTAACCTGGCCACTGCACCAGGGTCCAGCAGACAACTCTTTTATCCAAATCTCATTCTTCTGCTGCAGAAAAAAATTCTGCAGCACATCGATTTATTCTGCTGAGGACACTGGACACATCGTTTCCAATGCATTAGGCAAACCACGTGGAAGGTCTGCAGGTTTTCTGCAATGAAATTCAGAAAAGGCAGAAGCTGTGAGGTGGGCTCAGGTCACTAAATAGGTGCAGGAGATGCACACAGCCGTCAGGAGGAAGCAAGAAGGGATAAGACGCGGATTACTCCAGGTAATGGGATCTGACCGCAGCAGCCCCGGCTTTACCTCTGTGATCCTGATCTTCTCTGACCCTCAGTCACCTATCACATTTCATTATAGTAAATGGAGCAGAAGCCTGACTGTTACTACGTAGGATGCAGGATCTGAGGTTACCCCGTGCCAGGAATTTAAGGGAATATATTGTCTATATACAAGATACACACTCAATTATAATCATAGGCAATCATAGACAGGAGAAGAAAGAACATGGCTTCAGAAGGTCAAAACAACATGCTTTCTGCTGTAACATATCACAGTTCTGATCTCTGCAGCTAAAGTGTAGAGTACAGCAGAACTGAGTGTGATTACAAACACTGCCAGCTTTCATGTCATGGCAGTCAGTGTGAGGGGGGGAGACATATCAGTGCTGACGTCACTGTGAGAGGAGGTAAAATCTGGAAAGAAACAGATGGGCAATAGGGTCTTATCTGTGATGAAGGGAGATAGGAAAGAAAGATAACAGGCCCACCTGTGGCAATTGAGTGAGCCACAACTACTTGTTAAGCATCAAAAAGCTGCTGCAGCACTCCTGGACGATGTACAAGGCTGGTGGTGAATGGGGAATATGCCGCGCTGCGGTGTAGAAAAAAACATCCAGATGGAGATAATAATTTTATTCATTTATATAGCACTATTAATTCCACAGCGCTTTACATACATTGGCAACACTGTCCCCATTGGGGCTCACAATCTAGAGTCCCTATCTGTAAGTCTTTGGAGTGTGGGAGGAAACCAGAGAACCCGGAGGAAACCCACACAACACGGGGAGAACATACAAACTCCTTGCAGATGGTGTGATCAAAGTGATTTTAGTTTCAAGGAGTATCAGCAAAACCTCTTGCCTTCATCAGGTTAAAAAAAAAATCATACATCTGATGATGGCGAGAGGTTTCGCTGAAACGCTTTTAAAATAAAATCACTTTGATCTCCATCTGGATGCTTTTTTTCTGCACATCAGTGCGATGTCACTGTGAAAAGAGAGCAACAACTACGGAGGTGTTTGTAATGAGAAGGCTCAGCTCGGCTGTTTACCCCTCCTCTCACACTGACTGCTGTGAGATGAAAGCTGACTGTGTTTGTAATGACACTCAGTTCTGCTGTACTCTACATAGTTGCTGTAGAGATCAGAGCTGAGAACAGGGCTATCGTTCATTACATCTAATAGAAGGCATGTTCTTCTGACCTTTTTGGGGCATATTCCTCCCCCCCCACCTCCACTGCACGGATGTCTCCAGCTTATGATTGGCCAAAGTCATACAGGTGATAAAGTACACGCCCACAAAGAATACTCTCTGGTTGAACTCATACATAACTTATAATCTAAGCTTTACAAGCCAGCAGTGGAGAGGAGAAATAAAAAAAAAAAAAAAAAAAAGTAAAAATACATTTTACCAAACTCTTCAGCTACTATTCTATTAAAGCACAACTCCAGCGATTTTTTTTTCACTCCCTGCTGGAATGGTGCTTTAAATGTAAGACCCCTGCCTTATACTCACTTGTCGCCGTCTTCATCTCCTATAACCGCCACTCCGCTGATTTCTGACTTGTTGGTAGCTCCAGTGTTTCATAGAGCACACCGGAGGTCACAATTCAAAATAAGTCTATGAGGGCCTCTTTCTGGCTCTCATAGACTTGCATTGAGAACTTGTGATGTAACTTCTGGCTAATCAGAGGTGAAAATTACAAGATCTGTGTGATCGAAGTGGCACCAAAAAAGCATGAAAGAGTGAGTATAGGATGGGGTAGGGGGCTTACATTTAAAGCACCACCCAAGTGCTCAATATAACACATGTTTAAATAAGGAAAAACTGACCGGGAAAATATTTGCTGGAGTAAGATCCATTTCTAATTTCGCCAAGTCACTGTGAATAGAGGGCTCAGCGGGCACACAAGCCTCCTTCCCCGCTCAGCTTTCACCCACTGGAATTACTAACTACTACCCCGGACACATTTTATTGCTCATCTTTCTAATGTGCCGCTCACATTTTCGTGGTCTTGCACGGCTCGGTGATTTGTAGGCTTTTCCAAGGTAGCTCATATACACAATGTCTTCTGTATACAGAATCTGTGGAAATTATTGGCACGTGTATATACATTACACAGAAAAGTAGGGCATTACATAATGCAGACTCAGGTCTGCTGCTGCTTCTAGAAACAATAAAGATTTTCCGTGGAGGAACAGAATACATTCATAAAGCTGACAAGAAAGACATTAACAGCATGCATATAATTAGGCAAAGAACAAGAATCAGAGGGGGCAGATTCCCAAACCACAGATATAGCTTTGAACATCAGCTACATAAAAACCAAGAGCTGCACTCACTATTCTGCTGGTGCAGTCACTATCTATATATATTACTGATCCTGAGTTACATCCTGTATTATACTCCAGAGCTGTACTCCCTATTCTGCTGGTGCAGTCACTGTTTATATACATTACTTATCCTGAGTTACAGCCTATATTATATCCAAGAGCTGTACTCACTATTCTGCTGGTGCAGTCACTGTTTATATACATTACTTATCCTGAGTTACAGCCTATATTATATCCAAGAGCTGTACTCACTATTCTGCTGGTGCAGTCTCCGTGTACATACATTACTTATCCTGTACTGATCCTGAGTTTCATCCTGTATTATACTCCAGAGCTGCACTCACTATTCTGCTGGTGCAGTCACTGTGTACATACATTACTGATCCTGAGTTACATCCTGTATTATACTCCAGAGCTGCACTCACTATTCTGCTGGTGCAGTCACTGTGTACATACATTACTTATCCTGAGTTACATCATGTATTATACTCCAGAGCTGCACTCACTATTCTGCTGGTGCAGTCACTGTGTACATACATTACTTATCCTGAGTTACCTCCTGTATTATACTCCAGAGCTGCACTCACTATTCTGCTGGTGCAGTCACTGTGTACATACATTACATTACTGATCCTGTACTGATCCTGAGTTACAGCCTATATTATATCCAAGAGCTGTACTCACTATTCTGCTGGTGCAGTCACCGTGTACATACATTACTTATCCTGTACTGATCCTGAGTTTCATCCTGTATTATACTCCAGAGCTGCACTCACTATTCTGCTGGTGCAGTCACTGTGTACATACATTACATTACTGATCCTGAGTTACCTCCTGTATTATACTCCAGAGCTGCACTCACTATTCTGCTGGTGCAGTCACTGTGTACATACATTACATTACTGATCCTGAGTTACATCCTGTATTATACTCCAGAGCTGCACTCACTATTCTGCTGGTGCAGTCACTGTGTACATACATTACATTACTTATCCTGTACTGATCCTGAGTTACCTCCTGTATTATACTCCAGAGCTGCACTCACTATTCTGCTGGTGCAGTCACTGTGTACATACATTACATTACTTATCCTGTACTGATCCTGAGTTACCTCCTGTATTATACTCCAGAGCTGCACTCACTATTCTGCTGGTGCAGTCACTGTGTACATACATTACTTATCCTGTACTGACCCTGAGTTACATCCAGTATTATACTCCAGAGCTGCACTCACTATTCTGCCGGTGTCTGTGCGGCCTGTTTTGCGGCTGTGGCCTCCTGTGCTCCTGGACACAAGTACACGAGCTTTCCCTTTCCGTAATCGTGTCTGCAGTCTGCACGCTTTGGTTAATAAGTCTTTTCACAGAATTAGGATGCGATGTCTGGATGATTAGAATATTAACTAGGTCAGACATTGAGATCAGGGCCGGGCGCAGACGAGGGTAGAGCGGGATCCGTCTCCGCAGCAGCTTTCACCTTCACAGATGTTCACAGTCTGCAGAATCCATGATGCCCAGCTGGCAACTACGAGGGAGCGGGTGCCACAGACATGGCCGTCACTATAATGCAAATGTGGCGCGTTCCACTACAGAAGAAAACGGACGGACAGACGCTGACCCTCCCTGAACGCTGTCTGGACCTCTGCTTGCTTTCAGTGAATAGTGGCATTCCTGGTTTTTATGCAAAAAATGAAAATCTGTAAAGACCTAATAAATCTCACTGCGGACAGTCGTGGGAACCGATCTAAGAGGATCTGATCTCTCTTCTGCTCTGATTGTTTGCTACAATGTATCAGTGCATGAAAAATAGATCAGCCTGGAGATCAGACACAGGGAGGATTGTCCCGACTGGATACAACTGTAACAATCACTCAGCTGTGAGAGGTATTCGGTCTTTATGGCTGAATGTAAATATAACCATTCAATGGCGCACACTGGGATATGGAGAATGGTGGAGAAAGTAAACGAGAAAATTCCATTACATAATGATAAAGCTTGAAAACGGCTCCACATTTAAAGGGGATGTCCACTTGCTGGTGAAAACTCAAATTTTGTGCCCTGCCCCTCCCCAGTCATTTCTTAGCCCAGTTACTGGTTCCCTTTTTCCCTGTATCTGCAACGTCGGTGAAGCTGTGGTGGTCAGGGGCAGAAGAGGACAAAGAGGCAATCATCTTAAAGGGGTTATACACTTGATGGTGAAAACACAAATTCTGTGTCCTGCCCCCTCCCTTCCATCATTTTTTTAACCCAGTTACAGGTCCCCTTTTTCTCGAATATCTATGGAATTGTTGAAGCTGTGGTGGTTAGGGGCAGAGGAGGACAAAGAGGCAACCATCTTAAAGGGGTTGTACACTTGCTGGTGAAAACCCAAAATCTGTGTCCTGACCCCTCCCATCATTTTTTAGCCCAGTATAAGGTCCCCTTTTTCCTTACTATCTGTAACGACGGTGAAGTTGTGATGGTCAGGGGCAGAAGAGGACAAAAAGGCAATCATATTAAAGGAGATGTTCACTTGGTGAAAACTCAAATTCTGTGCCCTGTTCCATCCCTCCCATCATTTTTCCCCCCCAGTAACAGGTCCTCTTTTTCCTTACCATCTGTAACGTCGGTGAAGCTGTGATGGTCCGGGACAGAGGAGGACAAAGAGGCCACCATCCCAAAAGGGTTGTCCAGGTAAGTCAAATTATCGCCTATCCACAGGATAGGTGGATACTTGCTGATCATGGGACTCGTTACGACCAGGTAGGGTGAAGTTTAATCCCTGTTACAAGATGGCGCAGCAGATCGTCTGTCCAAATGCCACTGTACTTTTTGTGGCAGCCCCACAGAATGAATAAAGTGTGGCGCTTGACCTCCCTATGAAAAACAAATGGAGAGCAGGTGGAGCATACGCACTGACGCTCCATTTTACCAGGGATAATAGTGTTGGGGGGTCTCCTGATTAATACAGGTCCCAGTGGTCGGACCCCCACTGATCGCCTTTGGATAGGTGATAAAGGGGGGGTGTCCGCTGAAACCAAGTGCTGTGAACAGGATGCCCACCAGTGGGTACCGCTCTTCCGCTAACCAGTTCTTGCCATTTTAAACTAAACATGAAAGTAGAAAAACCCTTTAAATAACGATTACATAAAGTCAATTTCTCAGATTTAGACCTTTGGGGCCTGTACAGAAATGCAGAGTCTCTCCGATGGGGAGAGTACCTGTCTGACATGGTAATGGACCATGCCACAAGGCTCTGGAGGGATGGCTCGTGTGGGCAATGCCCCCTCAGGAGTGTGCACAGACAAAAACAAAAGTTTTGGCGCCTGTGGATGTACAGTAAGGTCTCGCAGATTTGGTGGCGTATTATAGACCCATATGGTGCTTAGATCCCTCCTGACCGATGCGGACTCCTGAACAAGCTCCGGTCCTGCGAAACGTTCCCACCGCGGCTCATTCCTGGGGTTGTGTGAACGTGCACCATGATAAATCCTGGGCCTGTAAGTGTTTGCATTATCATCGGCACGGCTGGAGCGGTTCCCATCTTTCCCGGGCAGGAGACGGGCGCTTTATCCCTGGTTCTAACATATTCGTCCAAGTCATACTTTATTTTGGACGCGGATGAGATAGACCCCAGCAGCAGAGCTGGCAGCGGCTGACGTCTGCGGCCTGATCATCCGTATAGTGTAGCGCTGTACAGACGGTGGATAATGTAAGGTCAGCAAAGCAAAGAAATCCAAGAAAGTCACCTAGAAAAAATCCCCTCGGCCGTGGCGCAGGATCAGGACACGCAGCGTGGCTAATGTCAGACATGGGGGGAACATTTGGGTCGTGTGCAGAAGCAACCCTCTGCTGCGTGCTCCATCATCCCTACATGTTTATATCTCACACAGCAGAAATGGATCCAAACAATTTCCTAGAAATATAACATTAGCCATCACGTGAGCGGCGCGGGGCGGTGTTTGTGTTACCCCAGGCCTGCACAGACTTCCCCCGCTCTGTTATGACATACACTTCATAGCACCCATACTATAACTGATGGCCAGAGACGTGGAGAGATGAAACACCAAGGGAACGAGGCACAAAAAATTACCTACATATAGTGCAACTCCGTCCTGCGAGAACGTCTGCAGCCAGCCGGGGACAGGACACAGCAACCGAGCGACGGCAGCGGCTCCGCTATCTGCAGCACCAAGAGAAGGACTGACGGGAACCAACAGCGGTCTCCGGTCTGCAGAAGGACGGACGCAGGCAGCAGCAGGAGAGGGCCAGAGATTATCTATGAGATTCAGTTACATGACCTGTATTATGCTCCAGAGCTGCACTCACTATTCTGCTGGTGCAGTCACTGTGTACTTACCCTGTACTATACTCCAGTGCTGGAGTCACTGTTCTGATGGTGCACTCAGTGTACATACATTACATTACTTATCCTGTACTGATCCTGAGTTATCTCCTGTATTATACTCCAAAGCTGCACTCACTATTCTGCTGGTGCAGTCACTGTGTACATACATTACATTACTTAGCCTGTACTGATCCTGAGTTACAGCCTGTATTATACTCCAGAGCTGCACTTACCATACAGGATGTAACTCAGGATCAGTACAGGATAAGTAATGTAATGTATGTACACAGTGACTGCACCAGCAGAATAGTGAGTGCAGCTCTGGAGTATAATACAGGATGTAACTCAGGATCAGTACAGGATCAGTAATGTAATGTATGTACACAGTGACTGCACCAGCAGAATAGTGAGTGCAGCACTGGAGTATAATACAGGAGGTAACTCAGGATCAGTACAGGATAAGTAATGTATGTACACAGTGACTGCACCAGCAGAATAGTGAGTGCAGCTCTGGAGTATAATACAGGATGTAGCCCAGGATCAGTACAGGATAAGTAATGTATGTACAGTGACTGCACCAGCAGAATAGTGAGCGCAGCTCTGGAGTATAATACAGGATGTACCTCAGAATAAGTAATGTAATGTATATAAACAGTGCCTAAACGTTATATGTGAATCACATGTATGCACGTCTGGTGCAGTTTGGGGGTGGATATACTGTGTGAATCTAGGTCCGCTCCTTCCGCCATGCGTAGCAGCCCGTCTTCCCTCCCGTGACAGTGCACTACAATGGTAAATACACAAGTTGCTCTCAGTCTTGTCGGGAGAAGTGTAATTACACATGTCACAATGTGGCAGTTACAGTTCTGCAGCAACATTAATGCTCTTATTTCTTGCAGTCTTTTATGACTCTCACATCCAAATGAAATGCAGATGGAGGGGAGCGGCGCGGACCACACATGCCCTGATCCTTCATCAGGGGACGGGCCGAGTCTTTGCACAATGCTCAGCAATGGCATGAAGCGACTCCGCTACCGCTGCTTTACCGATAACCGTCACACCCCTGGACGGTCTGCGCTGCCGGACACGTGTTCCCATGTGGATGTGAATATGACATGCTAAACATATGAACCGCGTGTGGATGAGAGGCTCTCCACATCAGACACTCGCGTGGTCTGTTTCTTCCAGAATATTTATAACAGTTTACAAGTCTGTTGACAATAAACATGTCAGCCGCCCGGAGAGCATTGTATCTCCGCCCTTCCAGACCACGATTAACTCTACAGCACTCCGGATGGTTTTGGTTATGTACTAAGGGTCATGTAAGACTTATCCTGTAAGGGGCGGAGGTGTAACAAAATTCCGAGGAAAGCCAATTAGCACCCTGTGGATTGGACAAGATCTGACAGACAGCCGAAAAAAGATCCTGGGAGGTACGACATTTGTGGTCAGAACGCGATGTACACATTTGATCACCAATGTAACTAATCAAATTAGTGGCGTACCACCAATGGCAGCAGACCAAGCGGCCACTAAGGGGCTAGGGAATCAGCACCGTCACCCGGCTCCCCTCACCTCATTGCATTTTCAACTATCTGCGATACCGATACAGTTAAAAGCAATGATGAAAGAGGGAGCTGTGCGCCAACGTTTCCTCCACCATCATTCTCCAGCTGTGTTTGGTCCCTGAATTGCTACACATGATGTCAGCCAATCAGAAGCCAGCAGATGACGTTAACATGCCTGTGACTAGGGACGCATGATCTCACTGCCATGAGACCCGAGTCACGGTCACACCGATGTCAGCTACCGGCTCCGGTGCCGGCTGTGAAAAAGGACACCTTATGGCAGGGGAGCGGAGAAAGGAGAGTAGAATATTTCGTGTTTTTTGTAAAACAGAATGGGGAACATATATGTCAGGATGGGCGACATATAGAACAGGAATGGGCGACGTATACACCAGGAGTGGGGGACATATCTGCCAGGAGTGGGGGGACATAGCTACCAGGAGTGGGGGGACATAGCTACCAGGAGTGGGGGGACATATCTGCCAGGAGTGGGGGGACATATCTGCCAGGAGTGGGGGGACATATCTGCCAGGAGTGGGGGGACATATCTGCCAGGAGTGGGGGGACATATCTGCCAGGAGTGGGGGGACATAGCTACCAGGAGTGGGGGGACATAGCTACCAGGAGTGGGGGGACATAGCTACCAGGAGTGGGGGGCATATCTGCCAGGAGTGGGGGGACATAGCTACCAGGAGTGGGGGGACATAGCTACCAGGAGTGGGGGGACATAGCTACCAGGAGTGGGGGGACATATCTACCAGGAGTGGGGGGACATATCTACCAGGAGTGGGGGGACATATCTACCAGGAGTGGGGGGACATATCTACCAGGAGTGGGGGACATATCTACCAGGAGTGGGGGACATATCTACCAGGAGTGGGGGACATATCTACCAGGAGTGGGGGACATATCTACCAGGAGTGGGGGACATATCTACCAGGAGTGGGGGACATATCTACCAGGAGTGGGGGACATATACTAGAATAAGGCCCAGGATGGGACACATATACTAGGATGGGTAACATATATATCCGGATGGTGCCAAGATAAAATCAATTTATACACCCGGAAGGGGAGACATAGAGACCAGGAAACAGGTCCAGGACTAATATACCAGGATGGAGGAGCATATATACACCAGGATGGGCCCGGGACAAGTGATTTATATACCAGGATGAATACATCTATACCAGGATGGGGGACATATATTCCTGAATGGGCCCAGGATGGGGGACATACATACCTTAAAAGGGTCAAGGATAAAGGACATAAGTCAAGTATGGGTGACATTGGTATATAATGGGGGGGGTCAACACATCTATGGACTATGGGGGTGCATTATACTATAAGGACAATGGGAGATGCATTATACTATATGGAGGAGTATGGGGGGTGCTTTATACTATATGGAAGAGTATGTGGGGCTAATTATACTATATGGAAGTATATGTGGGAGCCATTATACTATCTGCAGGGCTATGAGTGAGCCTTTATACTTTATAGAGGGCTATTTGAGGGCTATTATATTGTTTACAAGCAATTATACAGTGAGAAGAGGTGTGGGGGCCATTACATTGCATGCAAGCCAATTATATGTATGGAGCATTGTGTACCGGTCACAGGTGGGGTTGGGGAGCATACTGTGTTGGGGGTCACCAGACTTTGGCTGGGGGTAGCTGACGAGGGAGTACAGTAGGGTCATCATACGATGTTTGTAGGCCACTTTTGCCATCATACTTTATGGGCGCAATAAATGGGAAATCTAGGGCCTTAATACGAGGAAAATTACTTTGCAGGGGCTGCTATGTTGCGATAAGTTCTTATGGGACTCGGCCAAATATTATTAACTATTTTTATTATTTCTTATGTGTGGGGAGGATGGCCAATTAAAACTAATGCTATGGGGATTTCTATGTATGCCCCTGAATCCGACCCAAGAAAGCTGAGGCAAGGGGATGTACAAAGGATTAGGGGGGTTCTCTATTCAGGAAAATAATTTTATATATAATATATATATGTATTATATATAAAAAATATATTATACGATATCTATTAAATATAAATATATATATATATATACATATATAAATATTATATTTATAGATGTAAAAAATATTATTATATATATATATATATATATATATTCACTTATATAGCGTCATTCTTTCCATAGTACTTAACATACATCAGCGTCGCTGTCCCCATTAGGACTCACAATCTAAATTCCCTATCTGTATGTCTTTGGAGTGTGGGAGGAAACCCATACAAACACGGAGAACATACAAACTCCTTGTTGATGTTGCTCTTGGTGGGATTGAAACCCAGGACCACAGCGTTGCAAGACTGCAGTGCTAACCACTGAGCCACTGTGCCGCCCGTCATCTCTTGGCCTGAGTGGAGAAGATTTCTTCAGAGAGTCACTCACTCTGGAGGACCTGACCTTCGTTGCATAGACTATTCATTCACTAAATATGTGATACTTGGTCGGTGGTGAGGGTTCCACCAGTGTCCCTCATCATTATCTGCCCACAACCGCAGCAGATGAATGGCGCAGCAGGTTGCACATGCGCCCTGCTGCACCATTAAAATATACAGTACTCTATGACAGCTCAGTGCAGCCCCATAGGCAATGAATGGAGCGGCGGTGGAATGTGTTGTGCATTGAATACAAGTGCCCAAATCTGTCGATTTATGTGGGATACAGGGGTCAGACCCATAGTGATCAACAAGTAAACACCTGAGGATAGGTGATAACGTCTTTCTTAATCCTTGTTGGTGCAGCATTTAATCGGGGGGGTGTGCTGCCGAGAACACGATGCTGACCGGAGACCGAGCAATGGGCATTTTTAGCTTCGTTTCGTAAATTTTAGATCTCTGTGGTCCCAGAAGAAGGAAATGTTGTGATTAGTTTATTATCAAGTGATTGTTCTTCCAAGCACATAGAAAGCAGGCGGGATCAGGAAGGTGGTGGCACCGGAGTGGCGGGGATCAGGAAGGTGGTGGCACCGGAGTGGCGGGGATCAGGAAGGTGGTGGCACCGGAGTGGCGAGGATCAGGAAGGTGGTGGCACCGGAGTGGCGGGGATCAGGAAGGTGGTGGCACCGGAGTGGCGGGGATCAGGAAGGTGGTGGCACCGGAGTGGCGGGGGACCGGTGAGGTGAGTGTTACATAGTTTGCAGTTTTCCACCGTTCTAGCAGAGATGTCAGTCACCGGGTGCAGCCCCCGTATCCTGCACGGGTGTTACAGGAGGGGTCTGGATCCAGGCGGAGCTCTATAATAGACACATCCCTATGGAGAATAGTTAAGACACTGAATAACCTCGGCGCGGGATTAACCTGTCCAAGTGACATGAGGTAGCTGCCAGGCACGGCTCAGGAGCAGCGCAGATGGCTCTCCTACCAGATGTCAGCTCATGGCGGATGTACAATAAGCGCTGCTGTACCCCGCGCTCCGCAGATTGACGGGGGCTCGTCTCCCCCTCCCGCTTACTCATCGGCTAATAGTCACACTTATGAAGGGGGAATCCTTCATCCTTCGGTCATATCAGCGTGTATGACATGATAATGACTGTAGAGAGGAAGCAGCCAGGTTCAGACAGGTCCCCGCTCTCTGCTCCGTAGCACTCCTCCTAGAATTTAGCTTTCAAGTTATAACAGGTCCGTCCCTAACACATTACCTGGTGTCAGAGGCAGGAATGGGGGTCTGGGGTCAGCAGCCTGCTAGAACATAAAAAATGGTCACCTTAAAATGGCTGCCTGAAGCAGTACCTACCTGTTAAGTTCTGGGCTGCCAGTGATGATGTCCTGCCAACACAAGAGACCGCTGCAGCCAATCACTGTCATTAAAGGCCGCTTTACACGCAGCGACATCGCTAGCGATTGCACCCGCTCCCGTCGTTCATGCGTCACGGGCAAATCGCTGCCCGTGACGGACAATCTCAGAGGTACCCGTCACACGCACTTACCTTCCTAGCGACGTCGCTGTGGCCGGCGAACAACCTCTTTTCTAAGGGGGAGGTTGGTGCGGCATCACAGCGACGTCACACAGCAGTCCAATAGAAGCGGAGGGGCGGAGAGCAGCCGCATTAACATCACTCCCACCTTGTTGCTGGAGGACGCAGGAATGCTGTTGTTCGTCATTCCCGGGGTGTCACACGTAGCGATGTGTGCTGCCTCAGGAACAACGAACAACCTGCGTCCCAGAAGTTCAACGACATTTTAAAAATGAACGACGTGTCAACAATCAACGATATTTGAGGTGAGATCGTTAGCAGTCGTTCATAAGTGTCACACGCAACAACGTCGCTAACGAGGCCGGATGTGCATCACGAACTCCGTGACCCCCAACGATATCTCGTTAGAGATGTCGTTGCGTGTAATGGGGCCTTAAGAAGTGTGACTGCTAAGGCCATTGATTGGCTACACCCGAGCATGGTAGTGCCCGCTCATCACTAGTTACAAGTACCGAGCACCTGAGCATGGTAGTGCCCGCTCATCACTAGATACGAGTACCGAGCACCCGAGCATGGTAGTGGCCGCTCATCACTAGATACGAGTACCGAGCACCCGAGCATGGTAGTGCCCGCTCATCACTAGATACGAGTACCGAGCACCCGAGCATGGTAGTGGCCGCTC
Organism: Anomaloglossus baeobatrachus; assembly: GCF_048569485.1. Classification (NCBI taxonomy): domain Eukaryota; kingdom Metazoa; phylum Chordata; class Amphibia; order Anura; family Aromobatidae; genus Anomaloglossus; species Anomaloglossus baeobatrachus. Next base: position 901,534,817 of record NC_134353.1, on the reverse strand, counting down.
ATCACTAGATACGAGTACCGAGCACCCGAGCATGGTAGTGCCCGCTCATCACTAGATACGAGTACTGAGCACCTGAGCATGGTAGTGCCCGCTCATCACTAGTTACGAGTACCGAGCACCCGAGCATGGCAGTGTCCGCTCATCACTAGTTACGAGTACGGAGCACCTGAGCATGGTAGTGCCTGCTCATCACTAGTTACTAGTACTGAGCACCCGAGCATGGTAGTGCCCGCTCATCACTAGTTACGAGTATGGAGCACCTGAGCATGGTAGTGCCTGCTCATCACTAGTTACTAGTACTGAGCACCCGAGCATGGCAGTGTCCGCTCATCACTAGTTACGAGTACTGAGCACCTGAGCATGGTAGTGCCCGCTCATCAGTAGTTACGAGTACTGAGCACCTGAGCATGGTAGTGCCCGCTCATCACTAGATACGAGTACCGAGCACCCGAGCATGGTAGTGCCCGCTCATCACTAGTTATCTAAAATTGTGGCCTTGCAGGAGGCAGGTGATCCTTTCATAGAAAATGCCCAGTATGTATAATATAGTGTAACCAAAATTAAATCATGAATTCTGGTCTGGATAAGGGTGGTCTTTGGAAATTGTTCACTGTGGCTCTAGGAAACCAAATAAAAAAAATATACATACATGTCTACACAGGGAATCTGGAGTTCTGTATCAGTAAATGAAGCTCTGAATGCTATAAACGTATATTTGGAAACTAAAAGTGCCCCCCCACATTATTAATATACAGTCACTACAGCTAATGTGCTGCCACTGCCTGCGAGACTGCTGCCCTGTGTACATCTCTGGCTGGTGCAGACGCATGGCGAGCTCGGTGGAAAGTCTACATCTCGCTATTCCTGCATTCATATTGCGCTGTTATGGGCCCGTGGTGATGACAATGCTGCGGTGTCCATCCCGCGGCAGAGAATACGCAGGGCTCAGACTCTGCACAGCGCTCCCCATGCGTCTGCTGCAGGCAGAGATAAAAGGGGGCCCGATCTCAGGCGGCAGCAGCGCGAGGGTCTGGCACCAAAACGCCAGTAATCTCCAGTCACATCCACGGTCAGGGGCGGAGGAACACTCAAAGCAGACGTTTGGAACAAACAACAAGATGACAAAAAGTGGATGGAAAAATAAAAGCCATAAACAGGCACAAAATGTATGTTATGTACGGTAATTTTTAGGATCGGCAATATCGGGATGGTAAATGCAATACATGAGGCTTCAGAAGACTGCACTGTGAACTCACCCAGAGGCACTAAAAATATATATGTTAAGTTTATAAAAAGTTATAGTGCCACAAAGATGCCTCATTTTATTTTAGTTATGTTTTCTAAATAAAAACTAAACATTTTTGTAATATTGGAGAAATCTGTTTCTTTCTCCACTTATGAGCCACTTCTCATCCGTCCTGTCTCCTGAACTCATCATTCCCTTTGATAAACAGCTGAAATCCATCTTCATTAAAACAAGACAGATTGTGCGTTCACGGAGGGATCAAATTACATTGGCCTATTAAATTCATGTGAGAGGAAATGGGGGTCAGAGATTGACAGATAGGCAGATTGTGCTGCTGCTTTCTAGTAAGTGTCTTATCTCAGCAAAGAGCTGGATGCACAGTTATCCGACTCAGTTCTGCAGTATTATGTCCTCCATCCTGTTGTTTCTGAATATTTGCTACATAGGGACAGGAGAGCCGGAATCCATCATGTATGTGTGTGCTGTGTATGGGAGACATTACGCAGCTAGCTTCCACCCACCAGCTCAGAGACAGGAGAGCAGAAATCCCTCGTGTCTGTGTGTGGTGCGTATAGGAGACATTATAGCATCTTGTTTCCACTGACCAGCTCAGAGACAGGTGAGCAGGAATCGTGTGTGTGTGTGTGTGTGTGTGTGTGTGTGTGTGTGTGTGTGTGTGCGCGTGTGCGTGCGCTGTGCATGGGAGACATTATAGCATCTAGTTTCCACCCACTAGCTTAGAGACATTAGAGCACGAATGCTTCATGTCTGTGTGTGCTGTATATAGGAGACATCATAGCAGCCAATCTCCACCCACCAGCTCAGAGACAGAAGAGCAGGAATCCTTCATGTGTGTGTGCTGTGTATGGGAGACATCATAGCAGCCAGTCTCCACCCACCAGCTCAGAGACCGAAAAGCAGGAATCCTTCATGTGTGTGTGCTGTGTATGGGAGACATCATAGCAGCCAGTCTCCACCCACCAGCTCAGAGACCGAAAAGCAGGAATCCTTCATGTCTGTGTGTGCTGTGTATGGGAGACATCATAGCAGCCAGTCTCCACCCACCAGCTCAGACAGGAGAGCAGGAATCCTTCATGTCTGTGTGTGCTGTGTATGGGAGACATCATAGCAGCTAACGTCCACCCACCAGCTCAGAGACAGTAGAGCAGGAATGCTTCATATCTGTGTGCGCTGTGTATAGGAGACATTATAGCAGCCAGCCTCCACCCACCAGCTCAGACAGGAGAGCAGGAATCCCTCGTGTCTGTGTGTGGTTTGTGTATAGGATATGTATAAGGGCACATGTCCACTTACGATTAAAAAAATGTCTGCGATACTCGCCCAGAAAAGTGAGTCGAGTGTCCTGCATATGGTCTGAGTTTATTTTCTCACCTGGCATCCGTATGACATGCGAGTGTGTAGATTTTTATCATCAAGGATCATGTGACGTGCGTATGACATCCGTATTGCGGTATTTATCTCACACCCATAGACTTGCATTAGCAAGTCTGGTGCGATATACACAGCATGCTGCTGCACAGTGAGAGCGGAGGAAAAAATAGCAAAAGGACACTGCCCCATAGATTAACACTGGTGCGAGTGAGTTCCCATTTTTAATCGGATCGCACTCGCACATGACAATCGCCCTAAGAGGCACTATAGTAGCCAGTCTCTACCCACCAGCTCAGAGACAACTGAAAACTACAGCTAGAACTGGGAGAGGAACAAACATGGGAAAAAAATGCAGCATTGAAATCATAATAGCCAGAAATCGTGTTATCCCTTCTGTAGTCACCTGAAATGACAGGTATTCTTCACGTCATCTTTGTATGAAACCATTGCACTATGTTATTATATGCGGACTTCTTTTGTGGTCTTTTTTCTTTCCTTTTTAACAGGTCACAAGCAATGGTGTGTGTCCGTGCTTGAAGTGCAGGGTTTCTATTAAGCGTCCTTGAGGATTTGGCTCATTGTTAGCCGGCTGCTTGCGTGGACCCGGACGTGGCACCACACACTATTTGTACTGCGACTTGCGATGCTGCCCCTCGCAGGATTTCCCTTGACAAATTGCTTTTAGCTTCCATGGAAGACTTGAAACATAAAAATCCTCCTCGTTCTCGTCCAGTTTCGGATGCATTGTGAACCCCACCTACCGCCTGATCTTTTTCGGGGGTAATCATCAAGGGCTTCACATAATAAAAGCTTTTTACAGAAACGAGGCGCGATGCTCTGCCCGAATCTGCATCCGCCTCTGTTTCCCTCGCAGGCGATGAAGATGGTTTCACTTATGTTGGCTGTGTGGTCCGCTCCTGCCGCGTCCCCCGCTAAGCAGCATTTCCCCTCTGCTCATTTGGACTCACTCCATTCCTTTTGTCATGCGATTTTCCCTCGTCTCCCCTGTGGGGCGCATATTAACCCTTTACACAGCATAATAAATCTTTATTTTTATATAGCGCTATTAATTCCACAGCGCTTTACATACATTGGCAACACTGTCCCCATCGGGGCTCACAATCTACATTCCCTATCTGTATGGCTTTGGAGAGTGGGAGGAAACCGAAGACCCCGGAGGAAATCCACGCAAACACGGGGAGAACATACACACTCCTTGCAGATGTTATCCTTGGTGGGATTCGAACCCAGGACCCCAGCGCTGCAAGGCTGTAGTGCTAACCACTGAGCCACCATACAGTGCTAACCACTGAGCCACCATACAGTGCTAACCACTGAGCCACCCTACCC
>NC_134353.1:901333329-901513329 GCF_048569485.1 Anomaloglossus baeobatrachus | reverse complement strand
TCAAAGTGCATGAGACTCTGTGGGACGGCATGTGACGGGCACGCAGCAGCCCCACGCTGGCTCCACAGCCTCTCATGTACAAAGCAGAGAGAAAGAATTAACACGCGCACATGGTGCGGACACACAGCGGAGCCACAGAAGGCTCTGCAGTCACACGTTGGGCTATGTGCACATGGTGAGGACACACAGCGGAGCCACAGAAGGCTCTGCAGTCACACGTTGGGCTATGTGCACATGGTGCGGACACATAGCGGAGCCACAGAAGACTCTGCAGTCACACATTGGGCTATGTGCACATGGTGCGGACACACAGCGGAGCCACAGAAGGCTCTGCAGTCACACGTTGGGCTATGTGCACATGGTGCGGACACATAGCGGAGCCACAGAAGACTCTGCAGTCACACATTGGGCTATGTGCACATGGTGCGGACACACAGCGGAGCCACAGAAGGCTCTGCAGTCACACGTTAGGCTATGTGCACATGGTGCGGACACACAGCGGAGCCACAGAAGGCTCTGCAGTCACACGTTGGGCTATGTGCACATGGTGCGGACACACAGCGGAGCCACAGAAGGCTCTGCAGTCACACGTTAGGCTATGTGCACATGGTGCGGACACACAGCGGAGCCACAGAAGACTCTGCAGTCACACGTTGGGCTATGTGCACATGGTGCGGACACACAGCGGAGCCACAGAAGGCTCTGCAGTCACACGTTGGGCTATGTGCACATGGTGCGGACACACAGCGGAGCCACAGAAGGCTCTGCAGTCACACGTTGGGCTATGTGCACATGGTGCGGACACATAGCGGAGCCACACAAGGCTCTGCAGTCACACGTTAGGCTATGTGCACATGGTGCGGACACATAGCGGAGCCACAGAAGACTCTGCAGTCACACGTTGGGCTATGTGCACATGGTGCGGACACACAGCGGAGCCACAGAAGGCTCTGCAGTCACACGTTGGGCTATGTGCACATGGTGCGGACACACAGCGGAGCCACACAAGGCTCTGCAGTCACACGTTGGGCTATGTGCACATGGTGCGGACACACAGCGGAGCCACAGAAGGCTCTGCAGTCACACGTTGGGCTATGTGCACATGGTGCGGACACACAGCGGAGCCACAGAAGGCTCTGCAGTCACACGTTGGGCTATGTGCACATGGTGTGGACACACAGCGGAGCCACAGAAGGCTCTGCAGTCACACGTTGGGCTATGTGCACACAGGCCTTCTCTGAGTTTTGGAGAGTTTCTGCTCTGTGTGCACATAATTAAAGGGCATCTGTTATCAGATTACACAATGCAAAGTAAATACATGCTGGACCAGACAAGGCTAGGGACTTACTCTGAAAATTAGGTCAGGATAATTGTAATATTAAAATGAACATTTTACTAGTCGCAGCTTGTACAGAGCAGTGTGAGATCTCAGCAGCAGCAAAGAAGAGGGACACTGAGGAGCTGACAATCAGGCAAGCTGGGCAGACATTTATCAGCAGCAGCAGGAAGGAGGAGCACAGAGGAGCTGCCAATCAAGCTAAATAGGAGGAAAGTAAGATGCAGATTAAGCAGCAAGGCGATAGGACACTGAATAGCTGTCAACAGTGAGTGCAGCTCTGGAATATTACAGGATAATGTATTTACACAGTGACTGCACCAGCAGAATAGTGAGTGCAGCTCTGGAGTATAATACAGGATGTAACTCAGGATCCCTACAGGATCTGTAATGTAATGTATGTACACTGACTCCACCGGCAGAATAGTGAGCACAGCTCTGGAATATAATACAGGATGTAACTCAGGATCAGTATGGGACAAGTAATGTATGTACACAGTGACTGCACCAGCAGAATAGTGAGTGCAGCTCTGGAGTATAATACAGGATGTAACTCAGGATCAGTACAGGATAAGTAATGTAATGTATGTACACAGTGACTGCACCAGCAGAATAGTGAGTGCAGCTCTGGAGTATAATACAGGAGGTAACTCAGGATCAGTACAGGATCAGTATTGTAATGTATGTACACAGTGACTGCAACAGCTGAATGGTGAGTGCAGCTCTGGGGGATAATACAGGATGTAAGTCAGGGTCAGTACAGAATAAGTAATGTATTTGTATAGTGACTACTAGCAGAATAGTGAGTGCAGCTCTGGAGGATAATACAAAATATAACTCAGGATCAGTGTAGAATAAGTAATGTAATTTATATACACTGTGATTGCACCAGCAGAATAGTAAGTGTAGCTCTGGAGTATAATACCAGATATAACTCAGGATCAGTAATGTATGTGTATAGTGACTATTAGCAGAATAGTGAGTGCAGCTCTGGAGGATAATACTGGATATAACTCAGGATCAGTAATGTATGTGTAAAGTGACTGTATTAGCAGAATAGTGAGTTCAGCTCTGGAGGATAATAAGTAATGTAATGTATGTACACTTTGACTGCACCAGCAGAATAGTGAGTGCAGCTCTGGAGTATAATACAGGATATAACTCAGGATCAGTAATGTATGTGTATAGTGACTATTAGCAGAATAGTGAGTGCAGCTCTGGAGTATAATACAGGATATAACTCAGGATCAGTAATGTATGTGCATAGTGACTATTAGCAGAATAGTGAGTGCAGCTCTGAAGGATAATACAAAATGTAAGTCAGGATCAGTACAGGATAAGTAATGCATTTACAAAGAGGTAGCACATGTCCTGCATCCTTCCCACTGCCAAATGATACAAGCCAACACATTATAAGTTTCCATGCACCCACGACACAGGTCACGGACACGGACTGTACACAGGAGCATGCAGCATGCAGATAGCGAGCAGAGATTAATAACCTGGAGGCATAGGATCGGAGTATATGAGAGCAAGTTAAAGACAAGAGCTCCTCTCCATTGTCGCTGAGACTGGTGAAGCAATGCTGCAGCGTGGAGCAGTGAGAGGGAGGAAAATACAGTCTGTCCAGTACATATAAGTATCTCCGCAAGTGGCGGCAGGCAGAACTGAAAGACAAGGGGGAAATGAGAGAGGGAGGGGGGGAGGGGGGGAGAAAAGGGAAATTTTCCTTTGAGAAATCTGATCATGTTATTTTTAACAATGAAAGAGGCTGTTGTGCCTGAAACCCTCAGATGCTGTAATTGGCGCAGGCAGAACATTAAAGCGGCATTTCATGTGAGCAGAGACATTTTCAATTCAATGCTTTGAGAATGAGCATGCACTACCATGCAATTATCCGGAGGATTCGATTCCAGGCTCTACCTGCACAAAGTACAGCAGGCCGGGCCCTGAAAGAGCAACTGTCTGCGATGGACGCCCTATTCATACAGCAGACAATGCACACTTAAAGGGAATGTCCGAGCCTAGGCTGTGCTGGGTATTGGAGATCTGCGGCACTGAGCTGACTCCATGAGATGGCAATGTGAGCATATCCCCTATTCATATAACAAAGAATAACTTCCCGATCACTGAGGGGCCGATCACTGGAATCCCTCCATTCCCGAGAGCCGGGATCCTGAAGAGCCTCGTGTTAATGGATAGGGGATCACTTCCATACTTGGTACAACCCCTTTAAGATCGGACTATATACCGTAGCAACTTTCCTTTCCAATAAGCTGTGAAACAATAGATGCTGTGAAACAATAGATGTTGGGACCTAAAAGTGCCGGATTCCCTGAGACAGACGTGCAAAGAGCAGCCAGAAACACTGGGGATACAGCTGGAACTGTGCTGAGGAGTTTAGGACAACATGGCAAAAAATCACAGATTAGTTACAGTTTAAAGTCAGGCCTAACTTATACTAATTATATGTGAACTATAAAGCGGATCTATCATCACATTTCTCAACACAAACTGCATACATTAAATAAGACTTTTAGGCCTGATTAGACTGGTGTACTTACCCACACAGCCTGACAGCTATTCAGTCTCCGCCCTCCCAGCCTGACAGCTATTCAGTCTCCACCCCCAGTCTGACAGCCATTCAGTCTCCACCCCCAGTCTGACAGCCAGTCTCCGTCCTCCCAGCCTGACAGCTATGCAGTCTCCGCCCTCCCAGCCTGACAGCTATGCAGTCTCCGCCCTCCCAGCCTGACAGCCATTCAGTCTCCGCCCTCCCAGCCTGACAGCTATTCAGTCTCCACCCTCCCAGCCTGACAGCTATGCAGTCTCCACCCTCCCAGCCTGACAGCTATTCAGTCTCCGCCCTCCCAGCCTGACAGCTATTCAGTCTCCGCCCTCCCAGCCTGACCACTATTCAGTCTCCACCCTCCCAGCCTGACCACTATTCAGTCTCCGCCCTCCCAGCCTGACAGCTATTCAGTCTCCGCCCTCCCAGCCTGACAGCTATGCAGTCTCCGCCCTCCCAGCCTGACAGCTATGCAGTCTCCGCCCTCCCAGCCTGACAGCTATGCAGTCTCCACCCTCCCAGCCTGACAGCTATTCAGTCTCCACCCTCCCAGCCTGACCACTATTCAGTCTCCGCCCTCCCAGCCTGACAGCTATTCAGTCTCCGCCCTCCCAGCCTGACAGCTATGCAGTCTCCGCCCTCCCAGCCTGACAGCTATTCAGTCTCCGCCCTCCCAGCCTGACAGCTATGCAGTCTCCGCCCTCCCAGCCTGACAGCTATGCAGTCTCCGCCCTCCCAGCCTGACAGCTATTCAGTCTCCACCCCCAGTCTGACAGCCATTCAGTCTCCGCCCTCCCAGCCTGACAGCTATGCAGTCTCCACCCTCCCAGCCTGACAGCTATTCAGTCTCCGCCCTCCCAGCCTGACAGCTATGCAGTCTCCGCCCTCCCAGCCTGACAGCTATGCAGTCTCCGCCCTCCCAGCCTGACAGCTATGCAGTCTCCGCCCTCCCAGCCTGACAGCTATGCAGTCTCCGCCCTCCCAGCCTGACAGCTATTCAGTCTCCACCCTCCCAGCCTGACCACTATTCAGTCTCCGCCCTCCCAGCCTGACAGCTATTCAGTCTCCGCCCTCCCAGCCTGACAGCTATGCAGTCTCCGCCCTCCCAGCCTGACAGCTATGCAGTCTCCGCCCTCCCAGCCTGACAGCTATTCAGTCTCCACCCCCAGTCTGACAGCCATTCAGTCTCCGCCCTCCCAGCCTGACAGCTATGCAGTCTCCGCCCTCCCAGCCTGACAGCTATGCAGTCTCCGCCCTCCCAGCCTGACCACTATTCAGTCTCCACCCCCAGTCTGACAGCTATGCAGTCTCTGCCCTCCCAGCCTGACAGCTATGCAGTCTCCGCCCTCCCAGCCTGACAGCTATGCAGTCTCCGCCCTCCCAGCCTGACAGCTATTCAGTCTCCGCCCTCCCAGCCTGACAGCTATTCAGTCTCCGCCCTCCCAGCCTGACCACTATTCACTCTCCGCCCTCCCAGCCTGACAGCTATTTATTCTTCACCCTTGCAGCCAAGCTAGACAATAAAACTTTCAAAAAGGATCATACAGCCATTCTCACTTGGATTTTCAAAGTAAGTACACCAGCCTCATCAGATCTAAGATATAAATGTAATTAAAGTGTGCCGTTTCTATTTTGTAATTTGGTGACAGATGCCCTTTAAGTGACTTTAAATATGTTGTACCTCCAGATAAGCCTCATGTACAGTTCACTGTTCACACGTAAGCTGCATAACCTAACGTCTGGTTTTCCGGTAGCTACGAGAGAAGAGTACAGGATATCACATCTTGCTGGTTTAGTGTCTGCAGAGGGTGGAAGTTATTGGGTTTACTCTGAGAACTCGACATTTTAAGAGGGAAAATCCAAGCATGCTGCAGATTAGTAAATCCGCAAACATCCCCCTCAGCACGTGAGAACAGGAGGGATCTGTGCGGGGATAATCTGTTCTGGACGCCCCCCCTAGGACGCCAGGTACATAGCGTTCTTACTTTAGGTGGTAATTGTAGACATGCATTATTCTGCTACAGAGCTGCGTACTCACAACTAAAAGATCTTTGCAAAGTTGCTTCTTTTTTTCATTCTTTTAGATACATTAGAGAACTAAAACGTAAATTGGCTGCAAAAGTTTACACACCGTATGACAAAAAAATTAGGTAGTCAATTCCTAAAATTAAAGCCAGAATATGTTGATTATCCAAGTGCCGAATTTACACTCTGTATGATCCGGATTACTGGAAAGTACCAAGATTCTTAGACTTGTGAAGGGTTAATAGTACTGGGGTATAACCAACATAAAAAGTGCTGAGCGTTATGCAGCAGTGATGGGCAGAAGCGGTCACAGAGCCGGGTCTGGCAGTGAGCGCTGCCCATTCTCCTGGGAGCGGGGATGAGTGTGGTTTGGAAGAATCCCATCCCAAACAGCGAGTCATGAAGAGAGTCACATTTCAGACGAAAAAGCAAAACGAGAACTTGGTAACCTCGGAAGTCTTAAATACTCTGCACACTCTCCATGCAGATCATCTGTAATCAGCAGCAGAAGATAAATCCTGCCATACTGTATGAGAGTAACGCACTCTGATCATCCAGCACTTATCTCCCCCGCAAGTCACATGAATGTACTGCGAGACTGTCATCTATCCATAATGTGATAGACATAATAAAGGGAGAGCGAAAAGAGAGCAAGCGAGGCAGACAGAGAGAGAGCAAGCAAGCGAGGCAGATGGAGAACGATCAAGCAAGCGAGGCAAAGAGCGAGCGAGCAAAAAGCGAGGCAGAGAGCGAGCGAGCAAAAAGCGAGGCAGAGAGCGAGCGAGCAAAAAGCGAGGCAGAGAGCGAGCGAGCAAAAAGCGAGGCAGAGAGCGAGCGAGCAAAAAGCGAGGCAGAGAGCGAGCGAGCAAAAAGCGAGGCAGAGAGCGAGCGAGCAAAAAGCGAGGCAGAGAGAGAGCGAGCAAAAAGCGAGGCAGAGAGAGAGCGAGCAAAAAGCGAGGCAGAGAGAGAGCGAGCAAAAAGCGAGGCAGAGAGAGAGCGAGCAAAAAGCGAGGCAGAGAGAGAGCGAGCAAAAAGCGAGGCAGAGAGCGAGCGAGCAAAAAGCGAGGCAGAGCGAGCGAGCAAAAAGCGAGGCAGAGCGAGCGAGCAAAAAGCGAGGCAGAGAGCGAGCGAGCAAAAAGCGAGGCAGAGAGCGAGCGAGCAAAAAGCGAGGCAGAGAGCGAGCGAGCAAAAAGCGAGGCAGAGAGAGCGAGCAAAAAGCGAGGCAGAGAGAGAGTGAGCAAAAAGCGAGGCAGAGAGAGCGAGCAAAAAGCGAGGCAGAGAGCGAGCGAGCAAAAAGCGAGGCAGAGCGAGCGAGCAAAAAGCGAGGCAGAGCGAGCGAGCAAAAAGCGAGGCAGAGAGCGAGCGAGCAAAAAGCGAGGCAGAGAGCGAGCGAGCAAAAAGCGAGGCAGAGAGAGCGAGCAAAAAGCGAGGCAGAGAGAGAGAGCAAAAAGCGAGGCAGAGAGAGAGAGCAAAAAGCGAGGCAGAGAGAGAGCGAGCAAAAAGCGAGGCAGAGAGAGCGAGCAAAAAGCGAGGCAGACAGAGCAAGCAAGGCAGACAGAGCAAGCAAGCGAGGCAGACAGAGCGAGCAAGCAAGGCACACGGAGAGCGAGCAAGCGAGGCAGACGGAGAGCGAGCAAGCGAGGCAGACGGAGAGCAAGCAAGCAAGGCAGATGGAGAGCGAGCAAGCAAGCGAGGCAGACAGAGCAAGCAAGCGAGGCAGACAGCAAGCAAGCAAGCAAGCGAGGCAGATGGAGAGCAAGCAAGCAAGCGAGGCAGATGGAGAGCAAGCAAGCGAGGTAGATTGAGAGCAAGCAAGCGAGGTAGATGGAGAGCAAGCAAGCGAGGCAGACGGAGAGCGAGCAAGCAAGCGAGGCAGACGGAGAGCGAGCAAGCAAGCGAGGCAGACGGAGAGCAAGCAAGCGAGGCAACCAGTTTGAGCTGGAGACAGAGAACATTTGCCAAATATTTTTTTTGTATAAAAGGTTACTAGAGTTGGAAATCCAGCATCATATTCATTATACTGACCTTCTGGGTGTTATGGCCACAGAGGCTACAAACCACTGCTGCGTGTGACATGAAGTGACCAGGCATTACATGGACACCCCGTTCATTTCAATGGGGACCGAGTAACGCTTCATTTTCCCCTTTGGTGGCGCTGATTACCTCTGATCACTATGGATCTGTGACCACCGTCTCTCTGGTGACCCCCTCTATATAGAAGGTCTGTCTAGTCCCCGGCTCTGCAGTATACGGCCGGCGTCATTAGTGATGGGTCCGTGGATAGGGCCGGGCTATATAGGTTACTATCATGTCTCTTGAATGCCTACATTGTATATAGTTAGATGCATGTCCCATATAGAAGCCATGGGCCTAAACCAATACATATAGACCATTAACCCTTCCTATACTACACAGCCGTTACTTATTACTTGGTGCCTTCTGTAGGAAAATCCCCGCCATGAGCCATAACTTTAAGCTCTCTTCTACAGCGGAGATCTGGCCGGAGAAGTGATGGATTCGGAGATGCCGGAAAACAATGGCCTAAAACTTTGGAAAATGCTTTGCCAAACCGCAAGAATCCCTTCAATGACAAGTCGTTTATTGCAGGAATATTAAAAACATGGCCACCAACAATGGGCCAGGAATTCCCCAAAGTGGGGCTGCTCCCTCCTCGGGAACAATGAATCACTGTGCCGCGCCACCAGGGCTCATAATGAGACAGTAAATTAGCATAGGGATTTATTACAGGGCAGATCTGCTTTCCCATCACACCACAGACCAGGAGGGGCTGCGTGGATACAGTTTGGGAGGGAGGAGAACGCAAAAGATAAGCTCAATCTCTCCTTGTCCAAAAGATTCCCCTACCCGTCATCAGAGCCCGTCCTCCCGTCATATCCAGTAACAGATATCTTACTATTTCCTGTGCGTTCCCTATGGTGACCATAGGTTTGTGCTAACAGATACAAGAAGTGATTGACAGCTGGGGAGAGAGGAACTGACACATCCAGCTGAAAAGGACAGCAGGGCGGAGCATTCTGTCATCTGCCCTCAGCCAATCAGGACTGCATAAAGCAATTCTGAATATGCTGATTGGCTAAGGCCTGATGTCCTGCAAACAAATCTCAGTGCCCCCAAGCTTCCTTTTCAGTTGGATGTCATGAATTTTTATGGGAACTATGTAGTTTAAAGGCGTCTGTTGCACGAGCAAAGTTCATGTTAATCAATAGATCTTGGAATAATGATAATTTCCACAATTGGATGTGTTTATATAAAATGTTCCTGTGCTGAGATAATCTTATATATGTGTCCGTGCTGTGTACTGTGTAATGGCTGTGTCTGACCGTACAGGGACATGGTCTGATCATACCACAGCTCCTGGGTCAGTCAGGGAGGAGCCAAAAGAGTGTATAGACATTACAGCATGGGATCATGGATGATTCTTTCTGTGAGGTAAAACATTTCACTGCCCGTTTTTAAAAAAAAAATGTTTTTTCTCAAACCAAGAATCATATGATCCCATGCTGTAATGTTGGTATACTTTTTTTGCGTCCTCCACGGTCCAGGAGATGTGGTATGATCAGACACGGACATTACACAGCACATAGCAGGGGTCCTCCCTTGCCCAGGGGAAGTGGTTTGATCAGACCATGTCCCTGTACGGTCAGACATGACGATTACACAGCACATAGCAGGGGTCCTCCCTTGCCCAGGGGATGTGGTATGATCAGACCATGTCCCTGTACGGTCAGACACGGCCATTACACAGCACATAGCAGGGCTCCTAGTCTGCCCAGGAGATGTGGTATGATCAGACCATGTCCCTGTACGGTCAGACACGGCCATTACACAGCACATAGGAGGGCTCCTCCTCTGCCCAGGGGATGTGGTATGATCAGACCATGTCCCTGTACGGTCAGACACGGCCATTACACAGCACATAGCAGGGCTCCTAGTCTGCCCAGCTGATGTGGTATGATCAGACCATGTCCCTGTACGGTCAGACACGGCCATTACACAGCACATAGCAGGGCTCCTCCTCTGCCCAGGGGATGTGGTATGATCAGACCATGTCCCTGTACGGTCAGACACAGTCATTACACAGTACACAGCAGGGACACATATATAAGATTATCTCGGAACAGGAACATTTTATATAAACACATCTAACTGTGGAAATTATTGTTCCAAGATCTATTGATTAAAGTGAACTTTGTGGGGGGGAAACCCTTTAAGATCTTGGCACCCACTAGATTAACCCTTTATGGGCATCTTCTAAACCATTAAAGTGTCTGATGAGAAGAGACTATTACCTAAGGAGTGAAAACAGGAGATCAGCTGGTAACTTTATTTAGTTCTACAAGTTTTTCAGCCTAAATCTTCATGTGAGGCACGAGCCAAATCAGCAGCGAAGCGGAAGCAGAGCAGGAAAGGGTTAATCCGGCTCAGGCCGCAGACAGCATGTGACACAACTGAGAGAGGTTTAACCAATGCGTCTCACCACTGAATTACCTCCTATTAAAAATCTGCAGACAAGTGGGTAGAATCGCTGCGGCCTCCTTCTTGTTTTCTAGTCATGTAACCGTATCTGCCATCGTCTCATTAGACCCGAAAACCTGATGACCGCGCCATTTCCCGGACAGTTACAAAACAAGAACCGGCAAACGTCTCGCTGGTTCTGAGAAAGAGTCACGGAGGGGCCGATCCTCACCCGGGATTGTTCCTCGGCACAAAGATCATCTCAGACAAGTTTTAGGCTACGTGCACACAGTGCAGAGGATAGCGCGTATCTATTTGCACTCGCGATACTCGTAACTCGCGTATTTGTTCCAAATAGCGTGTGTAATGCAAGTCAATGGGGAATACTCACAATGTAGCAAGTAACCCGAATTCTGCACTATTCACTACTCGCACGAATAGTACGGCATTTGGGTTATTCGTTACTTTGCCAGTCTTCCCCATTGACATATATTGCGCACCCTATTCGGAATGAATACGCGAGAATTAGACAGTACTCGTTATAAGTATAGCGAGTGCGAATAGTTACATACTCGCTCAACTTTAGTTGCAGACAATCTGCAGGAAAAACGCGGCGGAATTTGTGTTTTTTCCTGCGATTTGCAGCATTTTTGCCGCTTTTTAATGCGTTTTTTTATGCAGTTGTTTCTATTACCTTCAATGGAGAAAAAGCAGCCAAAAACAAGGAAAGGATAAACACGCTGCAGATTTTTTTCTGCAATCAAATCTGCAAGGAAAAATCCAGAACGTGTACAGAGCACTTCAGGATTCTGATCTTTGCTGGCAAAAGGATATCCTTACAGATTTATGAAAATCTGCAAACAAAAACGCGGCAAAAACAGCGGCAAAACCCCGTGTGCAAACAGCTTTAGGCTATGTGTGCACACAGCGGTTTTTTGACGCTGCATTTTTGGCTGCAAAATACACACAAAAATGCAAAAAAAAAAACAGGAAAAAAAAAAAAAAGAGAATTTGGTTTACTTACCGTAAATTCTTTTTCTTATAGTTCCGACATGGGAGACCCAGACCATGGGGTGTATAGCTTCTGCCTCCGGAGGACACACAAAGTACTACACTAAAAAGTGTAGCTCCTCCCTCCGAGCATATACACCCCCTGGATGACAAATCTAGCCAGTTTAGTGCAAAAGCTGAAGGAGGACATCCACCCACAAGTAGAGAGAGTAAAACCCGGAATAACCGGAACCTCTGTCTACAACAACAGCCGGTGAAAACACACGGAACAAGAACTGCCAACAGGCAACAGGGAGGGTGCTGGGTCTCCCAATACGGAACTATAAGAAAAAGAATTTACGGTAAGTAAACAAAATTCTCTTCATCGTTCCTTATGGGAGACCCAGACCATGGGACGTCTCAAAGCAGTCCATGGGTGGGAAATAAACAGAAAACTGAGAAGTAGGCAAAACCTAACTTCACAAATGGGCGACAGCCGCCTGAAGGATGCGTCTGCCCAAGCTCGCATCTGCCGAAGCATGAGCATGCACTTGGTAGTGCTTCGAAAAGGTGTGCAGACTAGACCAAGTGGCAGCCTGACAGACCTGCTGAGCCGTAGCCTGGTGCCGGAAAGCCCAAGAGGCACCGACAGCTCTGGTTGAGTGCGCCTTAATCCCCGGCGGGGGAGGCACCTGAGAACATTGGTAGGCATCGGATATGGCCGACCTAATCCAACGAGCTAGGGTCGGTTTAGAAGCCGAGAGACCCTTGCGCTGACCTGTGGTTAGCACAAAAAGAGAGGTGCACCGCCTAAGAGCGGCGGTGCGTGACACATAGATCCAGAGCGCCCGCACCAAATCTAAAGTATGCAACGCTTTCTCAAAGCGATGCACAGGGGCCGGACAAAGGGAAGGCAATGAAATGTCCTGGTTAAGGTGGAAAGGAGACACCACCTTAGGGAGAAAGTCCGGAGTCGGACGGAGAACCACCTTGTCTTGGTGAAAAACCAAAAAGGGTGACTCCGAAGAGAGCGCAGCCAAATCAGAGACTCTCCTGAGAGAAGTTATGGCCACCAGAAAGACCACTTTCTGTGAAAGTCGAAACAAAGAAACCTCCCTAAGAGGCTCAAAGGGGGGTTTCTGTAAGGCCGTGAGGACCAGATTAAGGTCCCAGGGATGCAAAGGCCGCCGGTAAGGAGGAATGATGTGAGATGCGCCCTGCATGAAGGTGCGCACCTGGGCCAGTCGGGCGATACGCCGCTGGAACAACACTGACAGAGCGGAGACCTGTCCCTTGAGGGAATTGAGGGATAGTCCTAGCTGCAGACCGGACCGTAGAAAGGACAGGATGGTCGGCAAAGAAAACGGCCAAGGAGCATGGCCAGAAGAGCGACACCAGGACAGGAAAATTCTCCAAGTCCTGTGGTAAATCCTGGCCGAGGAAGACTTCCGAGCCTGAGTCATAGTGGAGATGACCTAGGAAGGAATGCCTGAAGCCGTCAGGATCCAGGACTCAAGAGCCACGCCGTCAATCTGAGAGCCGCAGAATTCTGGCGGAAAAACGGACCTTGTGAGAGAAGGTCTGGGCGGTCCGGGAGATGCCACGGCACCTCTACGGACAGACGGAGCAGGTCTGGGTACCAAGCTCGCCTGGGCCAGTCTGGAGCAATGATTATGACCCGACGGCCCTCCATTCTGATCTTGCGCAGGACTCTGGGCAAGAGAGCTAGAGGGGGAAACACGTAGGCCAG
Organism: Anomaloglossus baeobatrachus; assembly: GCF_048569485.1. Taxonomy (NCBI): domain Eukaryota; kingdom Metazoa; phylum Chordata; class Amphibia; order Anura; family Aromobatidae; genus Anomaloglossus; species Anomaloglossus baeobatrachus. The sequence goes on along the minus strand of NC_134353.1, from coordinate 901,500,183 downwards.
ACGGAACTGGGACCAATCCTGAACCAGCGCGTCCGCTGCCAAGGCCTGAGGATCGTGGGAGCGAGCCACGTAAACCGGGACCTTGTTGTTGTGCCGGAATGCCATTAGATCCACTTCCGGAGTGCCCCACTTGCGGCAGATTGACCGGAACACTGCCGGATGCAGGGCCCACTCGCCGCTGTCCACGGTTTGACGGCTGAGATAATCTGCCTCCCAGTTTTCTACGCCTGGGATGTGGACTGCGGATATGGTGGACTTGGAGTCCTCCGTCCACTGAAGGATACGTTGAACTTCCAACATTGCTAGGCGGCTGCGAGTCCCGCCCTGGTGATTGATGTAGGCAACTGCTGTCGCGTTGTCTGACTGGACTCGAATGTGCTTGCCCGCCAACAGGTGGTGAAAGGCTACGAGAGCTAGGAGCACAGCTCTGATTTCCAGCACATTGATCGAGAGGGCTGATTCGGACGGAGTCCAAGTGCCCTGTGCTCGGTGGTGGAGAAACACTGCTCCCCAGCCGGATAGACTGGCATCCGTGGTGAGAATCACCCAGGACGGGGCCAGAAAGGAGCGTCCCTGGGACAGAGAGAGGGGCCGAAGCCACCACTGAAGAGAGCTCCTGGTCTGTGGCGACAGAGCCACTAGCCTGTGCAAGGAAGAGGTCCGCTTGTCCCAAAAGCGGAGAATGTCCAGCTGCAGAGGACGCAGATGGAACTGGGCAAAGGGAACCGCTTCCATTGACGCCACCATCTGACCCAGCACCTGCATGAGGTGCCTGATGGAATGACGGCGGGGCTTCAACAGAGAACGCACCGCCAGATGGAGGGACTGCTGTTTGACTAAGGGCAGCTTCACAAGTGCCGGCAGAGTCTCGAATTGCATCCCTAGGTACGTAAGTTTCTGGGTCGGGGTCAGAGTGGACTTTGGCAGATTGACAAGCCACCCAAATTGAACAAGCGTGGCGAGAGTGAGCGAGACACTCCGCTGACAGTCTGCACTGGATGAAGCCTTGACTAGAAGGTCGTCCAGGTAAGGAATCACTGCCAACCCCTGGAGGTGCAGAACCGCAACCACTGCTGCCATGACCTTGGTGAATACACGAGGGGCCGTGGCTAACCCGAAGGGGAGAGCCACGAATTGGAAATGTTCCTCTCCGATTGCAAAACGTAGCCAACGCTGGTGTGAAACTGCAATTGGCACATGCAGATAGGCATCTCTGATGTCGATGGATGCTAGAAAATCTCCTTGGGTCATTGAGGCAATGACCGATCGCAGAGATTCCATGCGAAAGTGCCGCACCTGAACATGCTTGTTGAGAAGCTTGGGATCCAGGATGGGCCGGAAGGAACCGTCCTTTTTGGGGACTAGGAAGAGGTTTGAGTAGAAACCTCTGAACCGTTCCCGGGCGGGAACCGGTACAATTACTCCGTTGGCCTGCAAGGATGCCACGGCCTGAGAGAAGGCGGCGGCTTTGGAGCAGGGGGGAGTGGACAGAAAAAATCTGTTTGGCGGGCTGGAAGAAATTTCTATCCTGTAGCCGTGGGAGATGATATCCCGCACCCACTGATCGGAGACGTGTTGAAACCACACGTCGCCAAAGTGGGAGAGCCTGCCACCGACCAAGGACGTTGCTGGCGCAGCCAGATAGTCACGAGGAGGCTGCCTTAGTGGCAGCGGCTCCTCCGTTCTTCTGAGGACGCGGCTTCGTGCGCCAGCTGGGTTTTCGATCCTTGGCTGAGGTAGTGGACGAGGCTGAGGGCTTAGAGGATGACCAGTTAGAGGAACGAAAGGAACGAAACCTCGACTGGTTCCTGCCCTGGACAGGTTTCCTGGTTTTAGTTTGTGGCAAGGAAGTACTCTTCCCGCCAGTAGCTTCCTTAATAATTTCATCCAGTTGTTCACCGAACAGCCGGGACCCAGCAAAGGGGAGCCCAGCAAGGTACTTCTTGGAAGAAGCGTCTGCTTTCCACTCTCGAAGCCACAAGATCCTGCGGATCGCGAGGGAATTAGCGGAAGCCACCGCCGTGCGGTGAGAAGCCTCCAGAATGGCAAACATGGCATAGGATGAAAAAGCCGAAGCCTGGGAAGTTAAGGCAACCATTTCGGGCATAGAGTCCCTGGCGAGGGAATGTATCTCCGCCAGAGAAGCAGAGACTGCCTTAAGAGCTCACACTGCTGCAAAAGACGGGGAGAACGAGGCCCCTGCCGCCTCATATACAGATTTGGCCAGAAGGTCAACCTGGCGGTCAGTGGGATCCTTAAGTGAGGTGCCATCGGCCACAGATACAACTGTCTGGGCTGAGATTCTAGACACCGGAGGATCTACCTTTGGTGAATGAGCCCACTCCTTGACCACTTCTGGTGGAAAGGGAAAACGGTCATCAGAACTACGCTTTGGGAAGCGTTTGTCAGGACAGACCCTGGGCTTGGTCACAGTGGCCTGAAAACTGGAGTGGTTAAAAAAACATGCTCCTTGCTCTCTTAGGTGAGGTAAACTGGTGTTTTTCTACCAGAGAGGCTTGTTCCTCTGACACTGGTGGATTGAGGTCCAGTACGGAATTAATGGACGCAATCAAGTCACTAACATCCGCATCACCTTCAGATAGATCAATGGGGTACATAGAGGTAGCGTCCGAGCCCACAGTAAAGGCATCCTCCTCGCCCTGCAATTCAGCTCGTGAATCAGAGCCGTGGGACGAGGAAGGAGAAGAGTCCCTGCGTCTCCGTTTAGGAGGACGGGGTCCGGGAACAGATGAAAAATCCTCTGTGAGCTCTGCAGAGCAGCAGAGGTGCCCTGAGAAGGGGGCTGATGCATGGTCAGCAGAGTCCGGGACAGCTGTCCAATGGAGTCGGCAAAGGACTGGGAGATAGCTTTAGAAAACGATGCTACCCAAGCCGGGGGTTCAGCCACCGGGGCTGGAGCAGCCGGAGGGACCCCTGGGGAGACTCCAGGCTGAGGCACCACCATGTTAGAGCAGGCATCACAATGTGGATATGTGCTCGGTTCAGGCAGTATGAGCTTACATGCAGTGCATATAGAGTAAAGCCTTGCAGCCTTGCTCCTAGTGAGAGACATGCTGCTGAGGTGGAGGTTCTGCAGTAAAGAACACACTCCTTCAGAATGACCCCCAGAGTGTACAAGAAAGTCCACAACCAGAGGTTGTGGCTTACCAGACCGTTTTGTGTGCCCTCCGGATTCCACAGCTTGGACCCCCAGACAGATGCAGTAGCTGCAGCAGCCAGCGCCGATCAGTGTGTGAACGCTGATAAAATGGCGCCGGAGTGAGGAGGGGGGGCAGGGTTTATTCCAAGAGCGGGAACCGGAGGGCCAAGGAGAAATACAGGAGAGGGAAACATCTCCTCAGAGAGGAGTGTCCTCCCCTGAGCTGAACGGCCGGTGGGCGGCGCCGCACTGTTCCCCTGCATGACTGACATGCAGGGGCAGTGAAAACGAAACTAGGCCGCAGCCGAAGCCGGGGCCTAAATTTTCCCATGCGGCCGACGAGCAGGCACCCTCGGCGCGCTTCTCAGGAGAAAACCAGAGAACCGGCCGGAAATCACAGCAAAGTGAAATAACACACTCTCCCCACAATAAATGTACAAGGGACCCCTCAATAACGTCTCAATACTTAGCTTATGAGACGCAGGGCCAGGTCCCTGAGGGGTGAGCGCTCCGTCCGGCAGGATCCTGAAAGGGCTGCGGATGGAGACCGGTCTCCTGCAAAGCAGTGAGAACCGTGATGGCTCCCACTTCAAGCCAGAGCCCGAGGGATGGTGAAGGAGCACGGCATGTAAGGCTCCAGCCTTGTAAAATCAACCTTAACAGCACCGCCGACACAGTGGGGTGAGAAGGGACATGCCGGGAGTCCAGTTTGGACCTGCTTTTCTTCCAACTCTTTGAAATCAAAAATCAAAAATCAGATGAGAATGCATGTGTGTGTGACGTCCTGAACACAAAGCATTGAACTGGCTAGAATTGTCATCCAGGGGGTGTATATGCTCGGAGGCAGGAGCTACAGAGGAGCTACACTTTTTAGTGTAGTACTTTGTGTGTCCTCCGGAGGCAGAAGCTATACACCCCATGGTCTGGGTCTCCCATAAGGAACGATGAAGAAAAAAGCGTTTTTACCGTGTTTCGGTGCGTTTTGCTGCATTTTTGATCACTGCGTTTTGCTGCTTTTTTGATCACTGCGTTTTGCTGCTTTTTTGATCACTGCGTTTTGCTGCTTTTTTGATCACTGCGTTTTGCTGCTTTTTTGATCACTGCGTTTTGCTGCTTTTTTGATCACTGCGTTTTGCTGCTTTTTTGATCACTGCGTTTTGCTGCTTTTTTGATCACTGCGTTTTGCTGCTTTTTTGATCACTGCGTTTTGCTGCATTTTTGATCACTGCGTTTTGCTGCATTTTTGATCACTGCGTCTTGCTGCATTTTTGATCACTGCGTTTTGCTGCGTTTTTGATCACTGCGTTTTGAATCCCTGCGTTTTGCTGCGCTTTTCCAATACATTGCATGGGTGGACAAACGCAGTAAAACGCAGGAAAGCCTTGATATGTCCATTTTTTTTTTAGCTCAAAAATGCAGCTAAAAAAAAAAAAAGTGTGCAGACAACAAAAATGAAAAGTCATAGACTTTGCTGGGGAAGCAATGTCATGCAGTTTTAAGCCCAAAAACGCACCCGAAAAACGAGCAAAAATGCCTAGTGCGCACATAGCCTTAGGATGCATTTACACACTGTAACTTCTATGCATTTGTTTCCCAGCGTTTTGCAGCTTCACCCCTCCCCAGTCTAATTTTGCTTTTAAATCTATAGCAAATTATTGAATAGTCTAATGGCAAACTCAATGTGATTTTTCTCTTTTTTAGATGCTCTTTCTTCCCCGAAATTAAATGTTTGAAATGTCTTGGAATCCAAAAAATGCTACTAAAAAAAAAAACAAAACAAAAAAAAAAAAAACACACAAGAAACTTAAAACATGGAACTTATGCGACCTATTGTCAGGATAATCATATAAATATGGGTCCCGACACTGCAATTTGCATCTATCCCGAGAACAGTGCCCCCCACCGTACGCAATCAGGACATTCCAGAGAGGCGGCTGCACGTGTGCGGCACGCTCCATTCACTTCTAGAAGAGCTCTCAAAATTGCAGATCGCTCTTTTAGGGCATATCATATTCATGTGCCTTTTCCCTTATGCGCAGGATTGTTCGGCTGCGTGCTCACGATCAGGGTTCACAGCGTTTGGGAAGCAGTGTGTGTGCTGCGTCCAATATGCTGCGTTGTACAGTACAAGCACAGAGGATGAGATTTGTAGAAATCTCCTGCCCACTGTACTGGTTTTTCCCACAAGTGAAAACTGACCTGTGGTGCGGCTTCCCGAGCCGCAGCATGTCAATTCTATGCTGCGGAGACCCGAGTGTTTTCCGCAAGGAGAACAGAGCGAGAGATCGCAGCGCCCCGAACCCTGATCATGGGCACGAACGTGGCCCCGCAGGTCAGGACTCGCCACATCCAGGACGCATCGGGTCCTGATCGTGGGCACATACCCCTAATGAGGTCGTCCTACGATTGTCACAGGTCACGTGTATCGCTTCAGGAACGGAGCCCGCACCACAACGGCCAGACACCGGCTGTATTACACTGCCTGTAACATCAGTTACTGTGTTTGTTATAGTCTCATCTATTAAAATATAAAATTAAGAACAGTACAGAAAACACAGGGGGGGGGGATGAAGTGCCAGAAAGGTCGTCGTTTGGTCACCGCTTACAGTCCCTTACCCCGCGAAATATGCAATTAAAAGCCCTATATACACCCAAGTGGTATCAGTAAAAACAACAGCTCAGTGCCCCAATAATTAAGCTTTCCCCCAGCAACAACAAAAGCTACAGATTCCAGGGATTGGGGGCACAAAAGGCAAAAAAGCAACGGTAGACTTGTGCTTTTAGGCTGTGCACACACTGTGTGTCTAACGCGTTTCTTCTTGAAGATTTTAATCAACAGTGCAAGGAAAAAGCATCCCAGCAAAGTCTATAAGAATCGTGAAGTGCTGTGCACACGTTGATTCTTTTTTTCCATGCAGATTTTTAGCATGTCAATTATTTCTGGGTTTTTCCCCAGCGATTTCCTTATCTCCGTAGATTAAAAAAAAAAAATGCCACCGTGCTGGTCCATTCTGGGTCGATTATTGATTTTTAGGGGGGGGGGGGGGGGTCGGGAGGGAAAGTTGCAGCCAATGAAGCTACAGGGGAAAATGTGGTATTATAAGGCTGCACATGGAAAACAAGGGAGGCCCGAGTCCACTAGATAGCAACACTTCCCCAAATTACCATAAGCCCGAATATGGCCCTTTAATCCATGGTATGAAAAGCCACTCTACTCATCCATAAGTAGGGTGGACACATCTGATTTGTCGCCAAGACACGTGGACAAGCCGAACCATCATCTCTGATTCCGCCATGAAGGTCTGAATTGTGCACTCCCCCTTCACCATGTAGAAGTGCCACCATCCTCTGCTAAAACCCTAAACCTTAGGCTCTTTTTGCGGCTTGTTATGACTGGCGGCGTTCCCCAATTATAAGCCCAGTCATTTCCCTTCCCCTACTACCATTGGGAGCGGTGCATTACCCACTTGATTTCAGAACATCTCCTGCTCCCTTCATGTTCCTATCACTACTTGCTGATTGTTATGGTGCTTTGTACTTGCTGATGCTTCGGTTATTGTTATGGTGCTTTGTACTTGCTGATGCTTCGGTTATTGTTATGGTGCTTTGTACTTGATGATGCTTCGGTTATTGTTATGGTGCTTTGTACTTGATGATGCTTCGGTTATTGTTATGGTGCTTTGTACTTGCTGATGCTTCGCTTATTGTTTTGGTACTTTGTACTTGCTGATGCTTCACTTATTGTTATGGTGCTTTGTACTTGTTGATGCTTCGCTTATTGTTATGGTGCTTTGTACTTGCTGATGCTTCGATTATTGTTATGGTGCTTTGTACTTGCTGATGCTTCGGTTATTCTTATGGTGCCTTGTACTTGCTGATGCTTTGGTTATTGTTATGGTGCTTTGTACTTGCTGATGCTTCGGTTATTGTTATGGTGCTTTGTACTTGCTGATGCTTCGCTTATTGTTTTGGTACTTTGTACTTGCTTCGCTTATTGTTATGGTGCTTTGTACTTGTTGATGCTTCGCTGATTGTTATGGTGCTTTGTACTTGCTGATGCTTCGGTTATTGTTATGGTGCTTTGTACTTGCTGATGCTTCGCTTATTGTTTTGGTGCTTTGTACTTGCTGATGCTTCAGTTATTGTTATGGTGCTTTGTACTTGATGATGCTTCGGTTATTGTTATGGTGCTTTGTACTTGCTGATGCTTCGCTTATTGTTATGGTACTTTGTACTTGCTGATGCTTCGGTTATTCTTATGGTGCCTTGTACTTGCTGATGCTTCGGTTATTGTTATGGTGCTTTGTACTTGCTGATGCTTCGGTTATTGTTATGGTGCTTTGTACTTGCTGATGCTTCGCTTATTGTTATGGTGCTTTGTACTTGTTGATGCTTCGCTTATTGTTATGGTGCTTTGTACTTGCTGATGCTTCGGTTATTGTTATGGTGCTTTGTACTTGTTGATGCTTCGCTTATTGTTATGGTGCTTTGTACTTGCTGATGCTTCGGTTATTGTTATGGTGCTTTGTACTTGCTGATGCTTCGATTATTGTTATGGTGCTATGTACTTGTTGATGCTTTGGTTATTGTTATGGTGCTATGTACTTGCTGATGCTTCCCTTATTGTTATGGTGCTTTGTACTTGTTGATGCTTCGCTTATTGTTATGTTGCTTTGCACTTGCTGATGCTTCAGTTTTTGTTATGGTGCTTTGTACTTGCTGATGCTTCGGTTATTGTTATGGTACTTTGTACTTGCTGATGCTTTGGTTATTGTTATGGTGCTTTGTACTTGCTGATGCTTCGCTTATTGTTATGGTGCTTTGTACTTGCTGATGCTTCGCTTATTGTTATGGTGCTTTGTACTTGCTGATGCTTCGCTTATTGTTATGGTGCAATGTACTTGTTCATGCTTCGCTTATTGTTATGGCACTTTGTACTTGCTGATGCTTCAGTTATTGTTATGGTGCTTTGTACTTGCTGATGCGTCGCTTATTGTTATGGTGCTATGTACTTGTTGAATCTTCACTTATTGTTATGGTGCTTTGTACTTGCTGATGCTTCGGTTATTGTTATGGTGCTTTGTACTTGCTAATGCTTCGGTTATTGTTATGGTGCTTTGTACTTGCTGATGCTTCGGTTATTGTTATGGTGCAATGTACTTGCTGATGCTTCGCTTATTGTTATGGTGCTTTGTACTTGTTGAATCTTCACTTACTGTTATGGTGCTTTGTACTTGCTGACGCTTCGGTTATTGTTATGGTGCTTTGTACTTGCTGATGCTTCGGTTATTGTTATGGTGCTTTGTACTTGCTGATGCTTCGGTTATTGTTATGGTGCTTTGTACTTGTTGATGCTTCGCTTATTGTTATGGTGCTTTGTACTTGCTGATGTTTCAGTTATTGTTATGGTACATTGTACTTGCTGATGCTTCGGTTATTGTTATGGTGCTTTGTACTTGCTGATCTTCGGTTACTGTTATGGTGCTTTGTACTTGCTGATGCTTCGATTATGGTTATGGTGCTTTGTACTTATGGTGGTTATGGTGCTTTGTGGTTATTGTTATGGTGCTTTGTGTAGGACCTCCTTCCATAACTCCTGCAGGGAGCCTTGACCAGCCCTGCACTCTTCGTTTTCACCTTTACCCAGTGCCGGTCAGAGGGGAGAACAATGCAGCAGTTACTGTAGATGATGTCTCCCTTATGACAACTGCAGCAAGTTCTAACAGGACACACCAGCCTCAGATCAAAGCGAGGAGAATGGCACAAGTTTGTAGACGTTCCAATTTTCCATGCAAGACTGACTAATTTTTCAGAACGAGCCTTCTAAACAGCGTGTTTACCAAGGGAGGGGAGCCGCTCCAGCCAGAATCTCCCGGATCATCTCCTCTGCTGGCACAGAACGGTCCAGCACAGCAGGCAGACAGTGCCACCTTACCGTACGCAGGAAGCTGATCAGCTTAGAAGATTTGAGGGCACAACTGGGTCACCGGGCGTCTAATGCTGCCAACAGACGTCTGTCTTTTTTCATATTTATGAGGACGCCAAGTGCTGGGTTAAATCTGCGGCTACAGAAGCGGCTGATGACAATGGATACGCTGTGCTGTGCAATGATCCCTAAGCTTTCACTTCCAAAATAATAAATACATTTTTTACATCCTAATCAAGCAGAACATTTACAAGTCAGCCATGCTGTCTCTGCCCTTTACAGACGGCCAATTGTCCTCCGTAATGCCATGTCGTACTCCGTTCATCCGAACAGAATTCAGACACCGAATCCTTTATCTGAAACACTCGGGCTGTACAGAATGTGTAAGAAACACAAGTCTCTGTGCCAGCTTGGTGCGGCATCACAATCGGCACGTCTTGCACGTCAGTAGGGAGCTGAGCAGGCAAAGAAGGCACAAAAAAAAAAAACCACACAGGACAGCAACAAACCGGAGCCTAAGGGGCACAATGTGAGGAAAAAAGTCCCTAATTCCAGTATTTCTGACTCACTGGATATTAGGTTAATTTCCACTCTCAAATTTTGACCCCCTGCACCAGTGCTTCTTCCCTCTTACTACAAATTCCCTCAGATGTGGGGGGAGATCTAAGCCCCTAACTTCTCAACACCCAATGGCACTAAAGTAGGGAGTTTATGAAGGTCTATTATGCCAGTTCCCAGTTTCGGTCCACATTGCTCAGGCCATTACTAGCTCTTCCACCACAGTCTTGACACTAGCTAGCTCTTCCACCACAGTCTTGACACTAGCTAGCTCTTCCACCACAGTCTTGACACTAGCTAGCTCTTTCACCAGTCTTGACACTAGCTAGCTCTTTCACCAGTCTTGACACTAGCTAGCTCTTTCACCAGTCTTGACACTAGCTAGCTCTTTCACCAGTCTTGACACTAGCTAGCTCTTTCACCAGTCTTGACACTAGCTAGCTCTTTCACCAGTCTTGACACTAGCTAGCTCTTTCACCAGTCTTGACACTAGCTAGCTCTTTCACCAGTCTTGACACTAGCTAGCTCTTCCACCACAGTCTTGACACTAGCTAGCTCTTCCACCACAGTCTTGACACTAGCTAGCTCTTTCACCAGTCTTGACACTAGCTAGCTCTTTCACCAGTCTTGACACTAGCTAGCTCTTTCACCAGTCTTGACACTAGCTAGCTCTTCCACCACAGTCTTGACACTAGCTAGCTCTTCCACCACAGTCTTGACACTAGCTAGCTCTTTCACCAGTCTTGACACTAGCTAGCTCTTCCACCACAGTCTTGACACTAGCTAGCTCTTCCACCACAGTCTTGACACTAGCTAGCTCTTTCACCAGTCTTGACACTAGCTAGCTCTTTCACCAGTCTTGACACTAGCTAGCTCTTTCACCAGTCTTGACACTAGCTAGCTCTTTCACCAGTCTTGACACTAGCTAGCTCTTTCACCAGTCTTGACACTAGCTAGCTCTTTCACCAGTCTTGACACTAGCTAGCTCTTCCACCACAGTCTTGACACTAGTTAGCTCTTCCACCGCAGTCTTGACACTAGCTAGCTCTTTCACCAGTCTTGACACTAGCTAGCTCTTTCACCAGTCTTGACACTAGCTAGCTCTTTCACCAGTCTTGACACTAGCTAGCTCTTTCACCAGTCTTGACACTAGCTCTTCCGAACACAGTCTTGACACTAGCTCTTCCGAACACAGTCTTGACACTAGCTCTTCCGAACACAGTCTTGAAACTAGCTAGCTCTTCCACCACAGTCTTGAAACTAGCTCTTCCACCACAGTCTTGAAACTAGCTCTTCCACCACAGTCTTGAAACTAGCTCTTCCACCACAGTCTTGAAACTAGCTCTTCCGAACACAGTCTTGACACTAGCTCTTCCACCACAGTCATGACACTAGTAGCTCTTCCATCACAGTCTTGACACTAGCGCTTCCACCACAGTCTTGACACTAGCTCTTATGCTTTTTAAATTCTCAAGGAAACTCTGGTGTTCACCCTTTACAGGAAATTGTTCTTCACAGCAAGGGCCCTTGGGTTGTGTCCACGGAGTGGATGCTGGAAGGGGGAGCGAGTTGACTGAATGTGTTGTCAATTCGGCTCAAAAATGGAGGCAATGACAAAAATCGGGCCTAGAAGCAAACTAGAGGAACAGCTGGGTTTAGCTCTGTCTCTTCTGAGAGACACCTTAAGCAAAGAGAGTAATCAGGCAGTTCAGTGATCAAGTCTGTCATGGAAAAATGGTAAAGTAAACTAAGGGTCAATCCAGAACAGGTGTGATTAGTATTGGCTGGATGACACTCCACATGGCACCCAACAGAAGGAGAGAACATGAAGCCTTCAGAAAAAAAAATAAAAAAATCACACGTCGATGCAGTTGGGTGGTGAACACCAGGATCGATAACCCCCTCCACTGTCACCATGGACATCAGAAACAGAACGGAGTTGCCTAAAAGTAGTGGAGATAGTCGCAGATACAGAGACAGAGGAGTCCTACACTCTCCATACCGGATGGCTTACAGTCAGCAAGTTGAACTTAATGGACCTGCGTCTTTGTTGCAGGCTGTGGATACGGTTTTACAATCTCATCCGTGCCGGTTTCACATATGAAACCTACCGTAGGTGCTCCTCCATAAACATATTCATGTGCCGCCCACACAAAGCAAAAACTTTGGGTCCTTTTTCCATATTGCTAAACAGACAACTTCAAAGACCTGGAACCGGCAAACCTGGCAAGTCCGATGAGAAGCCTAAACGCGGGGGCACTCAAGTCAGGGACAATGTGGTAGCCATGGGTTTGTCACTTGCGCTTTCGGTGGACAGTGTTGTTGGCTGCTCTGTGGGCACAATACGTCTGGACTTCCAGGATACGAGCCGCCGTTCTCCAGTAGAATATTACACGACCAAATCAATTATTTTTTTCAGCTTATTCTTAAATTCTTATTTCTGAGTTGGTACTGGTTCTGGGCTTATTCTCAGTACAATGCCTGGAGCTTTGAACGTGAATCCTGAACGGTGCAGTGGGACGGCTTAAAAGACTAAAGTCACTTTGCGGGATCACCTCCTCGCTCCGACTGCTGTAAAACCCGGCATTATTGACAGATGGAGGACATACACGGGTGGCCCCGAAACATGGCAGCCACTCAATCCCTTCCTCCCTCTCTCCACGCTACGTCATCACAGACTTGGGCTCGGCTCCGGCCACCGTCCTCCTCTCGTCTCTATCTCCAGGTTATTTGAGCCGTGGGAAAGCAGTAAAACCAATGGAAGAAAATAATGGCCGCTCAGCACATTTCAAAGACATTTCTTTTTCATCAGCATCCCGGGAGGGAGATGTGCAAAGCAGTCTGCACCAGTGTCTGGCACTTGCCAAACCCACTTTCCCTAGCTTTTCTGAGAAGCGGGACTTAGCACATCTCCCCGGTGTGCCCTGCCGGGCGCTCCATGGCGTCACAATGGACGTCAGCGAGGAGCCGGCTTACTCACCATGCCCACAAGCCTTTTAGCAGCTAAATTAAAAAAGCAAGAGGAGCAATTTTCAATTCATGTTTCTCCAAATTAGAGGAACTGTCCCCAGAGGATTCTGGAGGTCGATGTATGAAGAAGCTTGCCGGTTATCTTTTTACTATAGTCCCCGGGGTTAGCATGGCGGTAATAAAGGACCACTGCTGGTGTCTGGATATAGGTCCCCTCTCTGTCACGCTGCTATCAATCACTGGAGATATACAGCGACATTTATCATGATGCAGTTAGTCTGAATGGTGACTGAAAGCTCCCTGGAGACAAAGCTCGATAGGAAGGAAGCCTCAGCCAGAATCACGACTGACTGTGCCATGGGAGTTGTCCCTTCTAAAAGGGAGTCATGATGCCACTAAAAGGGTCCAAACAGCGCTAAAAGGGAGTCATGATGCCACTAAGAGGGTCCAAAGAGCGCTAAAAGAGTCATGATGCCACTAAAAGGGTCCAAACAGCGCTAAAAGGAAGTCCTGATGCCATAAAGAGTCCGCGCTACAGGGTCATAGGCGCGCTACAGGGTCATAGGCACGCGCTACAGGGTCATAGGCACGCGCTACAGGGTCATAGGCGCGCGCTACAGGGTCATAGGCGCGCGCTACAGGGTCATAGGCGCGCGCTACAGGGTCATAGGCGCGCGCTACAGGGTCATAGGCGCGCGCTACAGGGTCATAGGCGCGCGCTACAGGGTCATAGGCGCGCGCTACAGGGTCATAGGCGCGCGCTACAGGGTCATAGGCGCGCTACAGGGTCATAGGCGCGCTACAGGGTCATAGGCGCGCTACAGGGTCATAGGCGCGCTACAGGGTCATAGGCGCGCTACAGGGTCATAGGCGCGCTACAGGGTCATAGGCGCACTACAGGGTCATAGGCGCACTACAGGGTCATAGGCGCTCTAAAGGGTCATAGGCGCTCTAAAGGGTCATAGGCGCTCTAAAGGGTCATAGGCGCGCTAAAGGGTCAGAGCCGCGCTAAAAGAGCTATAACCGCGCAAAAAAGACTCATAACCGGGCTAAAAGAGTAATAACTGCGCTCAAAAAATCCACCACCACTAAGATTGGCATTGTGGCACATGGTGATTTTTTATGCCCGGTGCAGTCACTACAATGATGGGTTCTGCACGGCAGCCGTGGTGCCACGATGGGTGTGGACCGGGATTATCAGATATTTTCAGGGTTTTCCCAGTTTTTGCAGTAATGACGTCTCTAGGATATGTGATCGCTGTGTGACCAGTGCTGCCTGATCTCTGGGGCCGGCTGTAGCCATGTGGCCCGCTGCTGTATATTTTGCTCTGTGCGCCCCTCGTTCTCAGGATCTGTCTCTATTTAGGGGTCTCTAGAGCTTTCACAATCAGTGCCTTACGTCTCTGGAGCTGTTGCAGGAGTGCGGCCGCCCCACCACGAGCTCCCCCTCTCCACCACGAGCCCACCCGTCACTTATATCTTCACAGTGGCATTGTGCGTGTGTGAACGAGCCCAACAACTTCCCACATTGCCCCCATAAGTCCGTATTTACCTGGTAAAAACGAAAATAAGTGTAAATACATAGAAAATAAGCGAGGGGAAACCGCACAACAAACCTTTGAACCCTGCACACCAGACGTGAAAGGACTTAAAGGAGCGTCCCCCCGAAACAAAGAGCGTGACAGGAACAGCGAGCCGCGGCAGACAAGGGGGTGAGCGGCTCTCACACGCACAATTCAGGGCAACGTACAGGTGTAAGAGGGCAGAACAAACAAGGGGGGGAAAGAGTGGCCGAGATATGAAAAGTCGCTGACGGATGTGTGTGCGCAACGAGGATTAGGCTGCGGCCTCGGCTGCCGGGGACATAAATCATGGCAGGGCTCACGTCTGCCTGCTATTGTGAGAAGTGTTTATACTTGATTTGCCGGTGACTCAAACCCGTCCGTTACTACTTAATGCCATCGCTGGGGCTGTGGACAGAAAGTGAAACCCCCACAAAGGTAAAAGGGCGCAGAAACGCTGCACAAAGCACGCTACGCAATAGGGTCACCCCTGCTATAAGGGGGTCTCCCCAACAAATGAAACTGTCAGGTGTGCCATAATAAGGGGTCAAAAACGCCAAAACATGGCATCTCTGGTTTGGTTAATTTCCCTAGTCATGTTTTCCCTCCTAATTCTGCTGTGCCATCCCTCTGTTATTCCTCCTGGCATTAGCCTCTCCCCTTGTGAAAAGGGGCGTGTCTCCAGAGTCTGGAACAGTCAGACCTTATTGGACGGTGTCAGAGTGCGCAGGACACCCCCCCCAACTGGGAACACCCACTTAATTCATACATTTCCAGGAGGAACTACAGATGAACAGCACAGAGTTTCAAGAAAAGGTATCTCAGAATTGTAAGTATTTATTACAGCAGACATGTCAGGAGAGGCGACCAATCCTCTGTAATGGGTCGGGCAGTATATCTTAGATATCTATAGGTGACACTAGGGAGACATTTATCATTTTGTCTGCAGATTACCTGTGGATCAGCCCCGGAATGAGCAAACACTAAAACACACTGTGTGCAAAGTTTAAAAAAAATAAAAATTAAATAAAAATCACTACCAATCCCACGCCTGGCCGTCTGCC
Organism: Anomaloglossus baeobatrachus; assembly: GCF_048569485.1. Classification (NCBI taxonomy): domain Eukaryota; kingdom Metazoa; phylum Chordata; class Amphibia; order Anura; family Aromobatidae; genus Anomaloglossus; species Anomaloglossus baeobatrachus. Next base: position 901,484,943 of record NC_134353.1, on the reverse strand, counting down.
AGTTTCTGTATAAATCAGTGACTTGGGATGATCTCTCCCACTTCATCTGAGGCTGCAGCGTTCACGTGGGACTTGATGGCATCACTGGCTGATTCAGCAGAGGACCAGGCAAGGGAACCACGAAGCAAGTATAGAGATTGGTTTTTTCACGGGGGTTTATATTTTTTGTGGCATCAGGTCTGCTCTGAAATGTGCATGATTTGGGGCAGATTTGCAACAGTGGAGGTCCAGTTATGATTTATGGTAGCATTGCTGGCCAAATATTTTTTCCCTAGAGTATGTTCACACATTTTTGATGCATTTTTTTCCTGCCTAAAAATAAAGTACAGTAAGAGTAAGAGCGCACTCCCGGAACCAATTATGCTCGCAATCCAAGGATCCACTGTATACACATATACATATATATATATATATATAAATATTCATATATATATATATATATATATAAAAATATATATAAATATATATATATATATATAAATATAAATATTCATATTTATATATATATATATATATATATATATATATATAAGTGATCTTGCACAAGGAATAAAAGAGCAACGCAAAGTGAAATTTTAGGAAAAAACTAATGCAACATGTGAACAAGCTCTTAAAGGAATTTTTTAGCTTAACCTGGAAGAGCAAATGAGGTTCTCTATAAAAACTCCATAATACACAAAGTTGGCACCTGGGGGCAGTGAGTGCACACTCGCTGCTATTCTATGGGTGGAATCAATATCAGGGGGTCGGATTCGTACTCTGACACGTGGTTAGTAATTTTTGGGGGGCTACATAGGAAAAGGAAAAAAAAACAAAAAAACAAAATATGGTCGTGCTTGGACAAGCTGTCACAAAGGCAGAAATGTAAGAACATAAGATATCAATTTGTTGGCGTGAGCACCGCAGGGAGACAAAACGACTCTCTTTTCAAAGGAAAAGACCCTTCCCGAGTAATGAGATCAGTATGTTGGCATGCTCAGCCACAATCTCTAATCTAAATTGAGCAGAAAGAATACAAGTAATGACAGGCTGTAATCCAGTCAAACCATTACACTTAAGAGTGAAGCAAGTCAGGCCTGGACTGGCCCATTAAGAAGCTGCAGAGACACCAGTGCGAGGAGCCTTCCAGCGAGATCTTCAGCGCCGCTCCTGGCTCGGTGCAGCACCGCCCTCTGCTGGACAATCGGGGCACTGAGCACACACAGTGGACGCCTTAGGGTACTTTCACACATCCGGATTTTTGCTCTGCGGCACAATACGGCGTTCTGCAGAAAAACCGCAACCGGCTTTTGTAACACCGGTTGCGGGTTTTTTTTTGCATAGACTTACATTAGTGCCGTATTGTGCCGCAGGGGCTTGCGTTCGGTCCGGTTTTTGCCGCATGCGGCAGATTTAGCCGATGCCGCGGCCGGATCGAACGTTCCCTGCAACGTTTTTTGCTCCGGCAAAAAACACCGCATCGTGCCGCATCCGGCCGCTGCGGCGCATTTTTCAATGCATACCTATGGAGGCCGGATGTGGCGCGATGCGGAAAAAACGCATCCGCTCGCCGCATGCGGTTTTTTCCACTGCGCATGCTCAGTAGCATGCCGCAACCGGAAAAAAACGGACGGGCCGCATGTAAAAACTTATGCAAAGGATGCGGTGTTTTCGCCGCATCCGTTGCATAGTTTTCACAGCCGGATTGAGCCGCAGTGCTCAAACCGGATGTGTGAAAGTAGCCTTACTCATAAACAAATAAATAAATAAATCTTTATTTTTATATAGCGCTAACATATTCCGCAGCACTTTACATTCATCAGGAACACTGTCCCCATTGGGGCTCACAATCTAAATTCCCTATTTGTATGTCTTTGGAGGGTGGGAGGAAACCGTAGAACCCACACAAAAATGGGGAAAACATACAAAGTCCTTGCAGATGTTGTCCTTGATGGGGTTCGAACCCAGTACCCCAGCGCTGCAAGGCTGCAGTGCTAACCACTGAGCGACCGTGCCACCCGCATGAGACAATACGGTATGTATTTTTTGGTATTAGGTAATAATTGGCATTTGTTGGATTAGACTTTTCAATAAAAATTAATTAAACATGACAAGCGACTAAACGCTAGCCATTAAAGGGTTATCCCATCTTCACAAATCGATAGCTCTTGTCCTAGTCTTATCACCTACTCATGGTGCAGAGCCAAATTCTCGGGACTGGTGAATGTTGGAGCAGTAAAACCCCCAAGGACCAGTCTGGGACAAACCCACCCAGAACTCCCACCCATCACCAGTATCAAGGGTAAGTGGACCTGGCTGGTGCTGCTCAATCTGCTGTTTGGATGTTCTCCCCCATGCTTTACACTGCAACTCTAAACTGACCAGGAAATCAGTGCTTACAAGGGCATAACCAACAGTAAGAAAGTGATTTGTGTTACAGTAGGATATATACGAATGGTGGGGGAGCCAGGGGGGTTTATTAAATCTGCATGGTAGAGGGAGATGACAAAATATTAAAGGGATTCTCCTGTTTCAGCAAATTTCTGATCAAAGGGTCAGTTAGCTGTAAAGAAAAAAAAACCCTGTAAAAACACTGCCTCAGTCTGTTTGGCTGCAGCAGTGATATCACAACAAGAGTGCTGCAGCCAATCGCTGAGCTCAGCCATGTCTGCTATCTACATCTTTATAGCCAGTGAGGTCAGTGACTGGCTGCAGCAGAGATATCACATCAAAAGTGCTGCAGCCAATCACTGAGCTCAGCCGTCTCTGCTGTCTACATATTTATTGCTCAGTGATTGGCTGCAGCACTGTTGATGTGATATCACTGCTGCAGCCAATCAACAGTGCTGCAGGCAATCACTGAGCTCAACAGCTATAAATATGTAGACAGCCGAGACGGCTGAGCTCAGTGATTGGCTGCAGCACTTTTGATGTGATATCACTGCAGCAGCCAAAACGCAAACCAAGGAGACTGTGCTGGATCTGGGGAGGGTAAGTAACATTCACTTTTTTCATTTTACAATTTACTAAAAAAAGAACAACCCCTTTAAAAAGGGCAAACTTTTTGTCCTTACCGACGTTTTATTTATTTATCGTTCATTTCTTTTTAAATGAAAAATGAAGCAACTTTCCAAATAGTCTTGAGTAAAACATTTCTATGGTTTTGTTGTCGTAGAGTCTGTGCAACTCCTTCACGTAGCCGGTTGTCATACAGCTTCTGAGATAGATCTGACACCACACTGCTCCCAGCCTCTCTGGTCTCCAGGTCCTTTCTTTCAGTGTTTGCGATAACGGGGAGAGGGTAGAAGGTTGTAACATGGCAGAGTCATTGGTGGAGGTAAGGTGAACATCCAAATCTTCAAGGACAGAACATGGAGAAAGGGAAAAGAGCAAGTAGAGGGGCTGAATCCCACAGACTGTGTCTAAGTAAGGGAAAAAGAGGGTGTAAGGGGTAACATCTCTTTTTGTGGAGAGTGATATGCTAGTGAGTGTAAGGAGACTTGTAGGCCATTAAATGCTACTCAGGGAAATTAAAGGGTTTGCCCACTAGTAGGACACATCCTTCTGATTCCCCTTTTCCCAGAGGTAAAATAACAAAGCCTACCCATACCGGCGCCCTACCAGTGTTGTCCAGGATCGCAGTGGGGTTGTGATTTACAATCAGCGTCGGCTTCCTGTTGATTAACTCATTTGGTCCGAAAGCGGTGAGACAGAAGCCGGAGCCTATTGGATGAAAGGCTGGTGGGGGAAACAAGTGGAATCAGAAGAGGTTGTCCTAGTAGTGGACAACCCCTTGAAATAGGAAACAAGAGAGCATCCAGAGTAGAGGGAGAACATATTCATTTTGGGATCTAAAATGATCAGTCTAGGAATGAAGCTGTGCCGATACAAGAGAGCTAGCGAAGACCGCAGCATCCTGCATACACACCTCACCATCCAGCCTGTATTACTGGGAGGGACACTCCAGAAGAGGCTGAAATTAGGAACAGGATAGAAATCAGGAAGACTAGAAGATAACATCCTGCAACTTTTATTTTAATTTAAGTATCTGATCATATATATAAAAATGTTCATAGTGTTTAACAATGTATATAATCCTTGCGTCTGTCATCAGCAGCACAGAGTGACAGAGCGGCCGGGGACAGGACAGGTGAGGCGCAGACATTGCAGCCATTGTCTCACCTGAAAACGAAGCCACCTACAAAGCCTGGAGTTGTGGCGGACGGTCCCCAGGACCGGTTCTCAGGACTTTATTTTTTTTTTCTTCTCCTCGTATATAACAGAATGTTATCCTGTCACCATTATCTGCGCTTCCTAGAAAACATGCCAAGTATGCAGACAGCCCGCATCCACAGATAACGCCGAGTATCGCCCTATTCATTACACCGCCAGACAGTCGTCTCATGGGACGCCGTCCTCCCAGAGGGAACCTCACCGCACATTAACCCCTCACCATCACCGCTTATATGGGAGGACACAATGTAATCCGGGAAGATAAAAAAAACAAACCATACAACACCCCAAGGCTTAGGAAATACTGAATGACATCAGCTATAGTATATATACACAGGTGTAGCGCTGGGGGCTCATGTACGGGGGCGTCACTGGTTTGCCCAATATCACTAGTCATATTTCATAGTTTTCCCATAGGTCGGATATTGTCTTTAATGGTAGATACCCATAGGTGGCAGTAGACAGACGGGTCTTCCTTTTGCAGGAGAGCTCATTTGCATACTCTCCCAGGAGGCGCTGCCCAATTTCCAAGAGCTGAACCAGTGCCCAAAAGCATGGACCATGCAACAGAATTAATGGAATATACAGCTTCTTTATATTGTGACTTTCTAAACAAAAAGTAATACCAGGGTCATACACGGTGCACTCATTTTAGGCCACCGATTGCTCCCAGTACAACACCCACAGGGGTAGTCAGATTTTTTTAAAGGACCCCATATGATGGATGATCCTACAGTTACACCCTGCTTACCTGTTCATTCACTCATCAGGATGGATAAAGTGACAACTCCTGACACTTCATCCTGAGTACCATGAATCAGGAGGCCCAGGATGAACAGTACTAACTTTATTACTCATCTAGGGGTGCGGGCATTAAAGGATATCAGCATTAAAATTTAACATCATCCAGAGGATGGATAGATTAGTGGTCGTCTGATCACTGTGGCCTCCACTGATGCATAGAACGGGGACCTGACATGCTCCCGTTACAATGTCACCACTCCATTCATTCTCTATGGTATTGAAAGCAGGACTCGACTATCTGGCAGTCTCAAAGAAAATCTATGGAGCGGTGGGTGGTGGTCGGGCATGTGCACTGCCGCTCTATTCTAATGGTGGATCAGTCTTGCAGCGCTGGGGTCCCGAGTTCATATTCCACCTTGGGACAACATCTGCAAGGAGTTTGTATGTAATCCCTGTGTGTCCATTGGTTTTCTCCGGGTTCTCCAGTGTCCTCTACCACCCCCCCCATCCCCAAGTTCTCCAGGTCCCGCCTCAAGGTTCTCCGATTACCCACCCCCGGGTTCTCAAGTTTTCCTCCCCCCCTGGGTCCTGCAGTTCACGCCCATCTCCTGGGTCCTCCAGTTCCCGCCCCTCCTCCGGGTTCTCCAGTTCCCCTCCCCCCCAGATTCTCCAGTTTCCCTCCCCCCCGGATTCTCCAGTTTCCCCCAGGTTCTCCAGCTTCCTCAGCTTCCCCCAGGTTTTCCAGCTTCCTCAGCGTCCCCTATGTTCTCCAGCTTCCCCCAGGTTCTCTAGCTTCCTCAGCTTCCCCCAGGTTCTCCAGCTTCCTCAGCTTCCCCCAGGGTCTCCAGCTTTCTCAGCTTCCCCCAGGGTCTCCAGCTTACTCAGAATCCCCCAGGTTCTCTAGCTTCCCCAGCTTCTCCACCTTACTCAGCATCCCCCAGGTTCTCCAGCTTCCTCAGCTTCCCCCAGGTTCTCCACCTTACTCAGCATCCCCCAGGTTCTCCAGCTTCCTCAGCTTCCCCCAGGTTCTCCAGCTTCCTCAGCTTCCCCCAGGTTCTCCAGCTTCCTCAGCTTCCCCCAGGTTCTCCAGCTTCCCCAGGTTCTCCAGCTTCCTCAGCTTCCCCCAGGGTCTCCGGCTTCCTCAGCTTCCCCCAGGGTCTCCAGCTTCCTCAGCTTCCCCCAGGGTCTCCAGCTTACTCAGAATCCCCCAGGTTCTCTAGCTTCCCCAGCTTCCTCCAGGTTCTCCAGCTTCCTCAGCATCCCCCAGGTTCTCTAGCTTCCCCAGCTTCCTCCAGGTTCTCCAGCTTCCTCAGGTTCTCTAGCTTCCTCAGCATCCCCCAGGTTCTCTAGCTTCCTCAGCATCCCCCAGGTTCTCTAGCTTCCTCCACGTTCTCCGGCTTCACCCAGGTTCTCAGGCTTCCTGCAGGTTCTTGTGTCTCCTCCCACACTCCAAAGACACACTGATAGGGAATTTAGATTGTGAGCCCCAATGGGGACAGTGTTGCTGATGTATGTAAAGTGCTATGGAATATGTTTGCGCTATATAAAAAAAAAAAAAAAAAAAAAAGAAAGAAATAACAATGGGGGTAAAATGTCTCCATTCTGCTGATCGGTGCAGGTCCCGGCAGGCTACAACTTTTTATACACCCGAAGGATAGGTGATGACTGGTTTTCACCGGATAACCTATTTAAAGGACAGACTTGTCATCCATGCTTGAAAAAGACCTCTAAGGGGTGGAAACGTTGCTTCCATGGCAGAATAAAGGGGCTGACCTTTGATATTCTTCACCTCAGTGGAGCTCTGTATTTCTTTGTCATCCAGTCCGTGTAAAGCTGGGTGATTCCAGACTGTTGATCATAGGGTTAATATTTTGCCCTGATCATAGGGTTAATATTTTGCACTAACTTTCTCAGAAACCGGCGCGGTTCCTCAGTGTCTTACTGCTCGGCCGGTTTCCTCATTCCTGGCTCTGATGAGGGTAGTGGTGATTGCACAATCTTCAGTAACGGGAAGACAATGAGGAGCCCCCTCGGCTCGGCCCGTAGACACAACATTGCCGCCCGCCCATCTGCATCTGTTTATTAGCTTGTTTAGCTCGCCGACTTCTGAAGAGGCTGCTCTTCCAATGGAAAAAATAGTAACTGTAAGAGGAGCGTCGGCGACAGCGAGAAGAACCCAATGTGCTTCAGTCGTCACCGATAGAACGACTCTCCCTCTGTGGGGGTCTGACCGACGGGACCCGCGAGGATCCACAGAATGGGGCACTCTTATCCCGGTTACAATGGAGCGGCAGTGCTGGACCGGCCCTCGATTCATTCCTGCGGAGCTCAGCTTTCTCTAGCAGCCCCATAGAGGATGACGGGAGCGCCGGTTGAGTGTGCCGTAACATTCTATAATGATCATAAAGATGCCCTGATGTGCACAAAGGTTCCCGACTGCTGATTAGGCTGCACGATCAGTAATTTTTCACCTATCCACCTCTTAGGCTATGTGCACACAGTGCGTTTTTCTCTGCGTTTTTGCGCGTTTTTCGGGTGCGTTTTTGGCCTCAAAACTGCAGGACTTTGCTTCCCCAGCAAAGTCTATGAGTTTTAATTTTTGCTGTCCCCACACATCTGTTTTTTTTCAGCTGCGTTTTTGTGGTGCCACAAAAACGCAGCATGTCAATTATTCCCGCGTTTTTCACTGCGCTTTTCATCCATTGAGTGCAATGGGATGTTGAAAGACGCAATGAGAAACGCAAATAGCTGCGTTTTGGTGCGTTTCTAAGACCAAAAACGCAGCTATAAACGCAGGAGGTGGGTAGTAAAGTGACGTGTACAGGAAGAGGATTCCTTCTGTCAGTATATACAGAAGCGTGAATCCTCCCGGTACCGTCACCGTCGCTTCCATCTCCCGTCCTGTGCATGTATGCTGCCGTGCGGCGCCATGTCTGGGCGGGAGGTGGAAGCGGCTGCGAAAACAAAAGTTAACAGTAGAAAAAAAAAAAAAGTTATACTCACCTGTCTGCAGCCTCCCGGTGCTATGCCCGCTCCCATCTCCTCTCACGGTAGCGCCACCCCGGCTCCGGCTGTGTGCAGACGGCCGGGAAAGCTCCGATGGATGCAGGACCTGGCGATGGATCACCTGATGCAGTCACCTGACGCATCAGGTGATCGTAAGTATCGCGGTGACACGGGCGCCCGGCCGGTATCAGCGGATGCATCAGGAGACTTCATCCCTGATTACCGGCAGCTGCTGCAGCGATCGGACAGGATCAGACTCCCGCCCCATCGCTGCAGGAGCTGCCGGTAATCAGCACATAAGTGAGTATTATTTATTTATTTTTTTTTTTGCACCGATGCATCTGCTGATTGTAAAAAACGGCTTTTATACAATCAGCTGATGTGTGATGGGATTCAGGCACTTGATCCTGACACATCATCTGATCGCTTTGCCTTCCAGCAAACCGATCAGATGATATTGGATCCGGATTGGACGGCGCGGGACCCTGACCCAGGATTACTGCGTAGGGGGGTTCTTTATTTCAATAAAGATGGAGTCACTAATTGTGTTGTGTTTTATTTCTAATAAAAATATTTTTCTGTGTGTTGTGTTTTTTTTTTTATCTTTACTAGAAATTCATGGTGGCCATGTCTAATATTGGCGTGACACCATGAATTTCGGGCTTAGGGCTAGCTGATAATATACAGCTAGCCCTAACCTCATTATTACCCGGCGAGCCACCCGGCATCAGGGCAGCTGGAAGAGTTGGATACAGCGCCAGAAGATGGCGCTTCTATGAAAGCGCCATTTTCTGGGGTGGCTGCGGGACTGCAATTCACAGCGGGGGTGCCCAGAAAGCTTGGGCACCCTGCCCTGTGGATTCCAATCCCCAGCTGCCTAGTTGTACCCGGCTGGACTCAAAAATTGGGCGAAGCTCACGTCATTTTTTTTTTTAAAATTATTTCATGAAATTCATGAAATAATTTAAAAAAAAAAAGGGCTTCCCTATATTTTTGGTTCCCAGCCGGGTACAAATAGGCAGCTGGGGGTTGGGGGCAGCCCGTACCTGCCTGCTGTACCCGGCTAGCATACAAAAATATGGCGAAGCCCACGTCATTTTTTTTGTTTGGGGGGGCAAAGAAATCCTGCATACAGTCCTGGAAGGAGGATGCTGAGCCTTGTAGTTCGACAGCTGCTGTCTGCTCTCCTGCATACACTATTGGATGGAGGATGCTGAGCCTTGTAGTTCTGTAGCTGTCTGCTCTTCTGCATACACTAGTGGAGAATGAAGAACACATTGAAGAAGGAAATTACATCAGACCTTTTTTTTTTGTTCACTGATAAAAAACGCATAAGGACGCAGTGAGCAAAAACGCAGCAAAACGCAGCAAAAAACGCACCAAATCGCGGCGTGCGTTTTTTGCCGCGTTTTTTCGACGCAGGTGCGTTTTTGTGCGTTTTTAGCGGCCAAAAACGCACAAAAACGCAGCGTCAAAAAAACGCACTGTGTGCACATAGCCTTAAAGTGGATGTCCGGTGATCGGCTATGTCCGGGAGTTCCGTAGACAATGGAGAGGAAGTCAAGATAAGGCTTTGCAGAGCTACTTTTTTGGGGGGGGATCACTATAGGTCCTAGCAGTCGGCTTCCTATTTCTTATGGATAGGGAATATTTTTATATTTTGGTTATATCCCTTTAAGTGACTTCAACAGAGCAGTTCTGAGGGGCGCCCCCTTTATGATGTGCATAAGCCACAACTGGGCACATTGATGACTACTTGAAAGAGACCAGTCTGAAAAAGTTCACAAACCCAGATAATAGAGTATAGTGGATCCCATCAGAGTGATCTTGTCTGATCATTAGACCACGTGCGCTGGCTTCTGACTGGTGGATACACCCCCTGTACACTGGAGTCAACCCTTTAACTATCATTAGAAATCAAAAGATTAAAAAAAAAAAAAAATGTATGAAGCCTCTGAATGCAGATCATGCAAAGATCGCGGAGGGGCAAGGCAAGGGCTGCGGTGGGGCAACGCACGGACTGCAACAGGACAACACATGGGACATGGCGGGGCAACGCACAGACTGCAACAGGACAACACATGGGACATGGCGGGGCAACGCACGGACTGCAACAGGACAACACATGGGCCATGGCAGGGCAACGCACGGACTGCAACAGGACAACACATGGGCCATGGCGGGGCAACGCACAGACTGCAACAGGACAACACATGAGACATGGCGGGGCAACGCACGGACTGCAACAGGACAACACATGGGCCATGGCAGGGCAACACACGGAATGCGGCGGGGCAACGCACGGAATGCGGCGGGGCAACGCACAAATCATGGAGGAGCAACGCATAGACTGCGACGGAGCAATACACTGGTTGCAGCAGGTCAATGCTCAGACCGCAGTGGGGCAATGCACAGACCATGGCAGGGCAACGCATGGGCCGCAACAGGGCAATGTACAGGTTGCGGCAGGGCAACGCTCGGAGCACGGTGGGCAATACAGAGACCAAGGCGGGGAAATGCATGGGCTGCAGCAGGGCAACAGACGGACAGCGGCAGGGCAAGGCATGGGCCGCAGAGGGTAATGCCAACCTTCCACCTTCAGCATTATTATGAAATGTGTGCAGCGCGGCAGGGACTGTATAGGAAAGAATCTTCCAGACTCGTCCGGTGCTTGTGCTGTGCCCGGCCGGCTCGCGCTCTCCGCAGATACAGGCTGAATCCTTTTTCCGTTGTGTACATGCCATCCCTTCCAGCTGCGCTCGCCCTGCAGTAAACCCCGGCAGACGCGCTCATAAATACAGGCCTATTTCCAGAGCTTGACAGAATGACGCTGTTTGATGTTTTAAACTGTGGGGCATATGACCTTAAACAGAGGGGATGGAAAACTTTGGTTCCCACATGCCAAGATTGAGCACACGTGGTCCGTCTCGGTGGGCGTTCAGTTCCCAAGAAAGGAAAACTTCAGCCTTGCCAATTTAAACACGAAGGAAAAAAAAAAACATGTTTGGAAAATTTGCCTTCTCAACACTGGATTTTGTTGGTAAACCAATTAGCACCACAGAGGTAACGCGAAACGACGCGGCTCCGGGAGAAGCAGCAATTGTCGGCAGGAGCGGGCGGCGGAGGACGGCTTCAGTATTCGGCTCCATCACCGTTCCCAGAAGATGGCGACAGTGGCATCACGGTAACGCTGCATGAATTACTCTACCGACTGCCCCAACTAGGACGTGGTATTAAATAGAGGATTCATAATGGGGTCGGGTACAGTTTAGGGAACGGACACGGGCAGCACCCTGGTCTGGCAGTCAGGCTGGACACACGTGGCAGCTTTCCTTCACTTCTGCACCCGGCATCCTGGGTGCCTACGAGGTCCCACAATGTCACGATGCACGTCATCATCCATAGGTCTCATGAAATATCATCATGTTGAGAGGTCTACAAAACCTTCAAGGGCATCCAGGATGCCAGGCCAAAGATACCGGGCACAGAAGTGAAGACTGGCTGCCACCGAGGACCGGACAGGACACGGGACAAATTGCTCATCTCTATCAGACATCGATCATTTCTTTAGCTTTAACCATAAAAAGATGAAGGGTTAAAAAAATAATTGACAAGAGTTTTTAGTATATTCCTACCAGAATCGGGGTTAGAAGCAGGTTGTACCATGTGCCTGGCATCCAGCTGGAAAGGAGTTTTGTAGGAGGAGCCTGTCAGCTGTGCTCAGCCAATCAGCTTCTCTCAAGTTGATTGGCTGAGAGCAATATCCAGTTCAGCTGGATGCCAGGCACAGTATAATCCACTCTAAGAACTGACAAGCTTCTTTGTTCTCCAGAAACAGGCACCAAATCTGCCCATAGGATGTGTTAAAGTGAATAAAAAACAGCTGAAATATCACACGCGGCCTGTAGACAGGGGTGGCGCTGTTTCTGGGAGGGGAAGCCAGCCATGTTTTTCTCATCCTGGACTTCCTCTAATCATTGTAAAGAGCTGTGTAAGGACAGAGGAGTTTTCTCTGAGGCTTACAGACTCCATTATCATTTATTTCCCAGAGGTGTTAACGGCGAAACATCATGGGCATAATCTCAGGAAGCAGCGCAACATTCGGCCTGCGAGTGCCAGTATTTTATAGGAAACACCCTATCGACAATGTGATAGATAATACAAAATGATACATTTCCAGGAGGAGTAACAGAGGAACGACAACACAGAATTTCAATGAAAGATACTTTAGAATCCGATTTAGCACGTTACACAGCTCCTCTATACAGAGGTTACTTAAAGGGGCAGTTCATGACTACAATGTAATGGATACCCCACTAATCAGCTGCAACCCCCCATGGAGGCCGGATGTAGACAGAACAGCACAGCTCTGTATTCTGTGCAGTCGCCGTTCTCTAGTGCTGTAGCTCATCTCCCAAGACATCAATAGGAGCTGAGCTACAGTACCCAAGACCGGCCACTGCACAGTGTACGGAGGCGTGGTGTTCTGATTGTGGGGGTGCAGATTGTCGGACCCTCATATTGAGGACTATGGATAAGTCATCAATATCAAACTCATCGATAACCCCTTTATTTTCTTTCTAAAACCAGCACCACTCTTGTCTACAGGCAGAGTCGGGTATTACAGCTCTACTAAAGCTAATGAGGCCGAGCTCCAACAATACCGAGTAGGTGATAATTCTCACCGGATACAGCCCCTCTTAGCATGCAACCAGTGCTGCAATCATTTTCCGTTTTGCGGGCCTTTTTGCCGCCCCCCCCCCTTTTTTTTTTTTTTAAAGGAGGTCACAAATCTTTATTCTGTTCCACAGACACTGCGTTTCTCCTAAACACCATAAATCGCCTTTATGTGCACTTTCCTATTGTAGCTCCACGGCAGGGAGAAGTAAACACTGTAAAGCTCCCAGGCTGGAGATTTAGGATGTTTTCAGAGCCCGAAACCCTCCAGTTACTACTCTGGGCTGTGACCGCTCTGTGACTTAGGACCTGAGAGCTCGCAGGATCGGACCCAATCCTCATCTGGACCAGTGGAGGGAAAAAAGTGCCAGATGTGAGGGAAATCTGCTGTAATCTGTGGTTTGTACGAGTGAGCCTATTGTAATAAGTTAAAAGGGTTTTCTTGCTTTTGGGGTACATAAGCCCCCCTTCTTAAAGGGGTTAACCAGGACTTGAATAGGTCATCAATGTTGGATCAGTGGGGGTCCAACAACTGGCAGCCCACATTGATCAGCAGGTCCTGAGGACAGACCATCACAGCTCCACACACATCATAGTGGCCGATCTTGGGTACTGCAACTCAGCTCGTATTGAAGTGAATGTGATCTGAGCTGCAGTGCCCAATAAAGGCCAACACAGTGTGCGGAGCTGATCTGGCACCATGTACAGATCGAGGGCAGTTCTGGACCCCACCAATCTGATACTGATGATCTGTCCGGAAAAAAGGGTCATCATTATCAGAGTTCTGAACTCTTTAAGAGGACCAACCACCATGATTTTGCAATATGAGGTAAAGGCAGTGCCATACTGGCACTAGGATGCTGATTCCAGGCATACCTGCAGTAGAAAGATCGGAGGCTTGGTTGCAAAAATATCTTTAATTAAAGTTGCAGAGGCGCACCGCATTCTGATTGACGTGTGTATCGGAGGCGGGTCCTCGTGGGTCGGGTCCTCGGTGTTTATTCCTCCTACTCCAGTGTCCACCTTTTTTTTTCTTTATCTGAATATTGGCGGCGTGTATACATTGCTACAGTACTCAGGTCTTCATTAAAATGGCGCTGGAGTCCGAACATGCTTGTACTGCAATCTCCAGCGCCATTTTATCGAAGATACTGCGGTGAAGATTATGAGAAGCATCGGCGCATGCAAGAAAAAAACCTGTGTACATGTACCAATGCCTCTCATACCGCAGTATCTTCAATAAAATGGTCCCAATACGAGCATGCATGGACTCCGGCGCCATTTTAATGAAGACAAATACTGTGGCAATGCTAATGTGCCGCCAACAACAGCAATGGCAGCACGATATTCATATAAAGAAAAGGGGGCAAGCCAGGAGGTCGCCAGAAGTGTAAATGCACACGACCCAAAAGGCCCACACCACTGCACCAGTCAATCAAAGTGCAGGGCATTTCATAACTTTGATTACAGCTATTTCATCAACCAAGGAACTGATCTTTCTATAACAGGTATGCCTGCATTCAGCATCCTAGTGCCAGTATGGCGCTGCCTGCACCTCCTATAGCAAAATCCTGCTGATTGGTCCTCTTTAAGCCCCTTTATTGACCGTCAAAGAGGACACAATTTTTGGGTTATTCTCATTGTAGCAAATTATCAACTATTCAAATGATTACGTGCTGATCAGTAGGGGTCCCACCGTTGCCAAGAATGGAGCTGGGAAGGGTCCCACCGATGCCAAGAATGGAGCTGGGAAGGGTCCCACCGATGCCAAGAATGGAGCTGGGAAGGGTCCCACCGATGCCAAGAATGGGGCTGGGAAGTGTCCCACCGATGCCAAGAATGGGGCTGGGAAGTGTCCCACCGATGCCAAGAATGTGGCTGGGAAGGGTCCCACCGATGCCAAGAATGTGGCTGGGAAGGGTCCCACCGATGCCAAGAATGGGGCTAGGAAGGGTCCCACCGATGCCAAGAATGTGGCTGGGAAGGGTCCCACCGATGCCAAGAATGGAGCTGGGAAGGGTCCCACTGATGCCAAGAATGTGGCTGGGAAGTGTTCCACCGATGCCAAGAATGGGGCTGGGAAGTGTCCCACCGATGCCAAGAATGGAGCTGGGAAAGGTGCCACCGGTGCCAAGAATGAAGCTGGGAAAGGGCCAACCGATGCCAAGAATGTGGCTGGGAAGTGTCCCACCGATGCCAAGAATGGGGCTGGGAAGTGTTCCACCGATGCCAAGAATTGAGCTGGGAAAGGTCCCACAGGTGCCAAGAATGAAGCTGGGAAAGGGCCAACCGATGCCAAGAATGGGGCTGGGAAGTGTCCCACCGATGCCAAGAACGGGGCTGCGAAGTGTCCCATTGATGCCAAGAATGGGGCTGGGAAGTGTCCCACCGATGCCAAGAATGGGGCTGGGAAGGGTCCCACCGATGCCAAGAACGGGGCTGGGAAGTGACCCATTGATGCCAAGAATGGGGCTGGGAAGGGTCCCACCCATGCCAAGAATGGGGCTGGGAAGCGTACCCAACTGTATATAGTGATAAGCCATTGTGATCATCTCGCTGGGGCTTGTGATCATAAAGGGCTCCTGTCTCGTATAGTGCCGCAGTCAGGCAAGATTGTGGCGCTGGGAAGGTAACGGTCAGGAGTTTTCGGCAGGTTGCAGTAATGGCAGGGGTCCTCCACATGTGCCGTCTCCTGTGTGTACATTACACAGGGGTCATTTTTTTGCAGAGTGAAACGTCTCTGGCCAGAAGTATCTTCCCCTGTGTTAGATCTGATCACGGGAAGGAAGGAGGGTGGAAAACTCAGACTGCGGCCTGTCACTTCATAAGGTGTTAATGCCGCCATGTGCACAAAGAGGTGGTGCGCAGACAATACTATAGAGAAGACACGCGCCGGGTACAATACCTGATGATCCTCTGCGCAGCATACTGATGGAGGGAGCGGAACTGTGCGGACATGTTGGCCAGAGCTGCCAAGCAGTTGGTGTGAAGGTACTTGTCCTGCAAGAAGAAAATCATTTCATTATTCAGTTTTGAACTTTTCGGCATCAAACAGTCGTCATCATCCGTAAAGAAGCGCATTGTATGTTGTGTGATGGAAGTTACAATGTGCCATCCGTCCTAGAGCCGGCGTTCAACGCAGGTGAAAGAGCCGACCCAGAAAGGAACTAAAAGGCAAGTCTGTGCGGCCTGGGAGGCAGTGAATGCTATAGAAGATAAACCTTACTGTGACCGTCTAGATATTCTCTGATGCCAAGCATAGAGGCAAGTCTAAAGGGCACTTTACATGCAGCGATATCGGTATCGATATCGCTAGCGTGCGTACCCGCCCCCGTCGGTTGTGCGTCACGGGCAAATCGCTCCCCGTGGCGCACAACATCGCTAGCACCCATCACACGGACTTACCTGCCTAGCGACGTCGCTGTGGCCGGTGAACCGCCTCCTTTCTAAGGGGGGGGCGGCTCGTTCAGCGTCACAGCGACGTCACACAGCGGCCGCCCAATAGAAGCGGAGGGTCGGAGATGAGCGGGCGAACATCCCGCCCACCTCCTTCCTTCCTCATTGCCAGCGGCCGCAGGTAAGGAGATGTTGCTCGTTCCTGGGGTGTCACACGTAGCGATGTGTGCTGCCGCAGGAGCTACGAACAACCTGCGTCCTGCAACAGCAACGACAATCTGGATTAGGACGACGCATCAACGATCAGGTAAGTAATTTTGATCGTTAACAGTCGTTCGTGCATGTCACACGCAACGACGTCGCTAACGAGGCCGGATGTGCGTCACGAATTCCGTGACCCCCAACAACAGCTTGTTAGCAATATCGTTGCGTGTAAAGCGGCCTTTAGGCCCCTTTTACAAAGTTGTCCTGAATAATGTAGATCCTTGAGTCAGTCCAAGGAGACACAGGACCTCATCACAATGACCGGGCCCGATGGGCACTGAGCTGCTGAGAGCAGGGGGCAACCAGGGAGCCTTTACTACATGCCCGGACAATTGGGCTTTCACCAGCCTATTAGAGGGTTTATTCCAGCTCAGGAAATACAAGTGCATTTTGGTATAACAAAAAGTTTCTTAACTTCCCATCGCTTATAAAGGGATGTCCGGGAATGAACTACCCCTTTAAAGGGTCACGTCCATCTTCAGATATGGTAGTAAATACAAGCATTATAGCAATTTACTGCTTATTAAAATGTTCACGTGTATAGAGATAAACACTTTTCTATATTTACATCTCGTTACCTTGGAGACCGACCACAAGCTCTGATCTATTGGGCTTGTAACCAATGCTATGAAGCTGGCTGGGATCTATAGAGTGCATCATTACCTGCTAATCCTGGCCAGTCCAGTGGAGCGCTTACAAGCTAGACCACAGCAGTGGTCGGTCTCCTAGGCAACGAGCAGTAAACAAAACAAAAAGTGTTAATATATCAAGAACGGCTGAAAATTCTAATATGCACAAAATTACAAAAAGTGCTTGTTTTCAGAAGAAATATTTAGCAATGTTCTTCTATGAAGATGGGAATGACCCTTTATAAGTGATTGTCCACTACTTTTACATTGATGGCCTATCCTTAGTAGAGGTCATCAATGTCTGATCGGCCGGGGTCAGACACCCCCGCACCCCTACTGATTAGCTGTTATTGGTCCCGGGGGGCGGCAGCCAGAAATGCTCAGTTCCGGTGCTGCCCTGTCTTCTGATAGCGGCCGCGGCCGGGTACTGCACCTCCACCTCCTATTGATTAGAATGGAATATAGAGGGTGTACTGCACATCTGTATCCCATTCTAATCAATAGGAGGCGGATGTGCAGTACCCAGCAGCGGCTGCTATCAGAAGACAGGGCAGCACCGGAACTGAGCATTTATGGCTGCCGGCTGCTGCCGCTGGAGCCAAGGACAGCTGATCGGCGGGGGTGTGGGGTGTCGGACCCCGGTCGATCAGACATTGATGACCTCTCCTAAGGACAGGCCAATCAATCAACCCCATTATCCCCTAGGCAATTTTCCGTTTTTCCTTTTCGCTCACCTTCTTCCAAGAGCTGTAAGTTTTTTATTTTTCTGTCAATCTTGCCATATAAGAGCATGTTCTTTCAGGGACGAGCTGTACTTTTAAATAAAACCATAAGTTTCACCATACACTGTGTGCAGAATTATTAGGCAAGTTGTATTTTAGAAGATTTTTTTTTATCATTGATCAACAACTATGTTCTCAATCAACCGAAAAGACTCATTAATATCAAAGCTTAATATTTTTGGAAGTTGGAGGGGTTTTTTTTAGATTTCCTCTCAGGATGATATCTGTTTTTGCAGGTACCTATTACTGTGCAGAATTATTAGGCAACTTAATAAAGAAGGGAATTTTGTTTACTTACCGTAAATTCCTTTTCTTCCAGCTCCTATTGGGAGACCCAGACAATTGGGTGTATAGCTTCTGCCTCCGGAGGCCACACAAAGTATTACACTTTAAAAAGTGTAACCCCTCCCCTCTGCCTATACACCCTCCCGTGCATCACGGGCTCCTCAGTTTTGGTGCAAAAGCAGGAAGGAGGAAACATAAATTGGTCTAAGGTAAATTCAATCCGAAGGATGTTCGGAGAACTGAAAACCATGAACCAAAAGAACAATTCAACATGAACAACATGTGTACACAAAAGAACAAACAGCCCGAAGGGAACAGGGGCGGGTGCTGGGTCTCCCAATAGGAGCTAGAAGAAAAGGAATTTACGGTAAGTAAACAAAATTCCCTTCTTCTTTGTCGCTCCATTGGGAGACCCAGACAATTGGGACGTCCAAAAGCAGTCCCTGGGTGGGTAAAAGAATACCTCAATAAAAAGAGCCGAAACGGCTCCCTCTTACAGGTGGGCAACCGCCGCCTGAAGGACTCGCCTACCTAGACTGGCGTCTGCCGAAGCATAGGTATGCACCTGATAGTGTTTCGTCAAAGTGTGCAGACTAGACCAGGTAGCTGCCTGACACACCTGCTGAGCCGTAGCCCGGTGCCGCAATGTCCAGGACGCACCCACGGCTCTGGTAGAATGGGCTTTCAGCCCCAAAGGAAGCGGAAGCCCAGAAGAACGGTAGGCTTCAAGAATCGGTTCCTTGATCCACCGAGCCAAGGTTGACTTGGAAGCCTGTGAACCCTTACGCTGGCCAGCGACAAGGACAAAGAGCGCATCTGAACGGCGCAGGGGCGCCGTGCGAGACACGTAGAACCGGAGTGCCCTCACTAGATCTAATGAGTGCAAATCCTTTTCACATTGGTGAATTGGATTAGGGCAAAATGAAGGTAAGGAGATATCCTGCTTGAGATGAAAAGGAGATACCACCTTAGGGAGAAATTCCGGGACAGGACGCAGAACCACCTTATCCTGGTGAAAAACCAGGAAGGGGGCTTTGCATGACAGCGCTGCCAGCTCCGACACTCTTCGGAGTGATGTAACTGCCACTAGAAATGCCACCTTCTGCGAAAGACGTGATAAAGAGACATCCCGCAGCGGCTCGAAAGGTGGTTTCTGAAGAGCAGTTAGCACCCTGTTAAGGTCCCAGGGTTCCAGCGGACGCTTGTAAGGTGGGACTATGTGGCAAACTCCCTGCAGGAACGTGCGGACCTGCGGAAGCCTGGCCAGGCGCTTTTGAAAAATACGGAGAGCGCCGATACTTGTCCCTTGAGAGAGCCGAGTGACAAACCCTTGTCCATTCCGGATTGAAGGAATGAAAGAAAAGTGGGTAAGGCAAACGGCCAGGGAGTAAAACCATTATCAGAGCACCAGGATAAGAAGATCCGCCAAGATCTGTAATAGATCTTGGCGGACGTTGGTTTCCTCGCCTGTCTCATAGTGGCAATGACATCCTGAAACAATCCTGAAGACGCTAGGAGCCAGGACTCAATGGCCACACAGTCAGGTTGAGGGCCACAGAATTCAGATGGAAAAACGGCCCTTGTGATAGCAAGTCTGGGCGGTCTGGAAGCGCCCACAGTTGACCCACCGTGAGATGCCACAGATCCGGGTACCACGATCGCCTCGGCCAATCTGGAGCGACGAGAATGGCGCGACGACAGTCGGACCTGATCTTGCGTAACACTCTGGGCAGCATCGCCAGAGGAGGAAATACATAAGGCAGTCGAAACTGCGACCAATCCTGAACTAATGCGTCCGCCGCCAGAGCTCTGTGATCTAGAGACCGGGCCATGAATGCCAGGACTTTGTTGTTGTGTCTTGACGCCATGAGATCGACGTCTGGCGTTCCCCAGCGGCGACAGATCTCTCGAAACACGTCTGGGTGAAGAGACCATTCCCCCGCGTCCATGCCCTGACGACTGAGAAAATCTACTTCCCAGTTTTCTACGCCCAGGATGTGAACTGCGGAGATCGTGGAGGCTGTGGCTTCCACCCACTGCAGAATCCGCCTGACTTCCTGGAAGGCATGACGACTGCGCGTGCCGCCCTGGTGGTTGATGTATGCGACGGCAGTGGCGTTGTCCGACTGTATACAGATCTGTCTGCCCTCCAGCCACCGATGGAAAGCCAATAGGGCTAGATACACTGCCCTTATCTCCAGAACATTGATCTGAAGGGAAGACTCTTCCGGAGTCCAGGTTCCCTGAGCCCTGTGGTGGAGGAAAACCGCTCCCCACCCTGACAGGCTCGCGTCCGTGGTGACCACAGCCCAGGTTGGGGGTAGGAAGGATTTTCCTTGCGATAGAGAATTGGGAAGGAGTCACCACTGAAGAGACGTCTTGGTTGCAAGGGAAAGAGAGACGTTCCTGTCGAGGGAAGTCGACCTCCTGTCCCATTTGCGGAGAATGTCCCATTGGAGTGGCCGCAGATGGAATTGCGCGAACGGCACTGCCTCCATCGCTGCCACCATCTTCCCCAGGAAGTGCATGAGGCGCCTCAAGGGGTGTGACCGACCCCGAAGAAGAGATTGCACCCCTGCCTGCAGAGAAAGCTGTTTGTCCAGCGGTAGCTTGACTACCGCTGACTGTGTGTGAAACTCCATCCCGAGGTAAGTCAGTGATTGGGTCGGTGTCAACTTGGATTTTGGGAAGTTGATTATCCACCCGAACTGCTGGAGAGTCGCCAGAGCGACTGTAAGGCTGTGTTGACACGCCACCCGAGAAGGTGCCCTGACTAGGAGATCGTCTAAGTAGGGAATCACCGAGTGGCCCTGAGAGTGTAGGACCGCCACAACGGATGCCATGACTTTGGTGAACACCCTTGGGGCTGTCGCCAGGCCGAAAGGCAATGCCGCGAACTGAAGGTGTTCGTCCCCGATGGCGAAACGCAAGAAGCGTTGATGTTCGGGTGCGATCGGCACATGGAGATAAGCATCCTTGATGTCGATCGATGCTAGGAAGTCTCCTTGTGACATCGAGGCAATGACCGAGCGGAGAGATTCCATCCGAAACCGTCTGGTGCTCACATGTCTGTTGAGTAGTTTGAGGTCCAGAACGGGGCGGAATGATCCGTCCTTCTTTGGCACCACGAACAAGTTGGAGTAAAAGCCGCGACCATGTTCCTGAGGGGGAACAGGGATCACAACTCCTTCTGTCTTCAGAGCATCCACTGCCTGAAAAAGTGCGTCGGCCCGAGCGGGGGGCGGAGAGGTTCTGAAGAAACGAGTCGGAGGACGAGAGCTGAACTCTATCCTGTAACCGTGAGACAGAATGTCTCTCACCCATCGGTCTTGAACATGTGGCCACCAGGCGTCGCAAAAGCGGGAGAGCCTGCCACCGACCGAGGATGCGGTTCGGGGATGCCGAGAGTCATGAGGAGGCCGCCTTGGAGGCAGTGCCTCCGGCGGCTTTTTGGGGGCGTGACTTAGACCGCCACGCATAGGAGTTCCTCTGGCCTTTCTCCGGCCTGCTGGACGAAGAGGATTGGGACTTGGCGGAGGGACGAAAGGACCGAAACCTCGATTGAATTTTTCGTTGCTGAGGTCTCTTAGGTTTGGACTGGGGTAAGGAGGAGTCCTTTCCCTTGGATTCCTTAATAATCTCATCCAATCGTTCGCCAAACAAGCGGTCGCCAGAAAACGGCAAACCGGTTAAGAACCTCTTGGAGGCCGAGTCTGCCTTCCATTCGCGCAGCCACATGGCCCTGCGGACTGCCAGAGTTAGCGGATGCTACAGCCGTACAGCTAGCCGAGTCCAGGACGGCGTTCATGGCGTAGGAAGAAAAAGCTGACGCTTGAGAAGTCAGAGACGCAACCTGCGGAGCAGAATAACGTGTGACCGCATTAATCTCAGCCAGACAAGCTGAGATAGCTTGGAGTGCCCACACGGCTGCAAAGGCCGGGGCAAAAGACGCGCCCGTGGCTTCATAGATGGATTTGACCAGGAGCTCTATCTGCCTGTCAGTGGCATCTTTTAGCGATGAACCATCTGCAACCGATACCACAGATCTAGCCGCCAATCTAGAGACTGGAGGATCCACCTTGGGACATTGAGCCCAACCCTTAACTACGTCAGAGGGGAAGGGGTAACGTGTGTCAGTAAGGCGCTTAAAAAAGCGCTTGTCCGGAACCGCTCTGGGCTTCTGGACAGCATCTCTGAAGTTAGAGTGATCGAAAAACGCACTCCGTGTACGTTTGGGGAACCGAAACTGGTGTTTCTCCTGCTGAGAAGCCGACTCCTCTACAGGTGGAGGTGGGGGAGATAGATCTAACACCTGGTTGATGGACGAGATAAGATCATTTACTAAGGCGTCCCCTTCAGGTGTATCAAGATTGAGGGCAACGTCAGGTTCAGAGCCCTGAGCTGCGACGTCCGCCTCATCCTCCAGAGAGTCCTCAAGCTGGGAACCCGAGCAGCGTGAAGAAGTCGGGGAAGATTCCCAGCGAGCCCGCTTAGCCGGTCTGGGACTGTGGTCCGGGCAGGAGTCCTCCACGTGAGACCTAGGGCCCACCCTGAGAGCTGCGGCGCGGACAGAGAGGGGCCTGGGGGCGACGATCCAACTGGGACCGGGGCCTGTGTAAGGACCGGTCTGGACTGCAAAGCTTCTAGCAGCTTGGCAGACCATTTGTCCATAGACTGAGCCATGGATTGTGAAAGTGACTCAGAGTTTCTCAGCAAAAGCAGCAAACTCTGTCCCTGCCGCCTGGACAGGGGGAGCAGGGGGGTCTACATGAGCCGAGGGGTCCACTAGTGACCAAGGCTCCGGCTGAGCAAGCGAAACAGGGGTCGAGCATTGCTCACAGTGAGGGCAGGTGGAACCCGCAGGTAACATAGCCCCACAAGAGGTACAGGTCGCAAAAAAACCCTGTGCCTTAGCACCTTTGCTCCTTGTGGACGACATGCTGTTGTCTCCTAGGAGAGTGATCACTGAGGGTATATGGGAAAGGGTATACAGCCCGACCGAACAGAAATATATATATAGAATACGTATATATTCCGGCACCCTATGGGGGACCAGCACCGGGTGACCGGTGTGGCTTACCGACCGCTAAAATGCGGAGTGTGTGTCCTCCAGATTCCCTGCCTTAGGTCTCCCAGAGCTGCAGAGCTCTTCCCTGATAATCCTCCACCGGCAGAATGGCAAAAAAAAAAAATGGCTGCCGGAGCTCTCAGGGGAGGAGTGGAGCCGTGGGCGGTGCTAGAAAAAAGTGCGGGAATCTGGGGTCCCCACAGTGATCAGTGAGGGGGGAGGAAAACATGCAGGATGCTCCAGCCCTCACATCCGACGTCAGGTCGGCAGTCCCGCCCTTACCCCTGACAGGCAGGCCCGGGGGCGGGATTTTTGCTACTAGGCCGCGATGAAGCCGGGGACTAAATTTAAGACCGCGGCCGACAAGCAGGCGCGGTCGGCGCGGAAGTCCGCCGGTCTTCACAAATCAGCAGCTGCTGCAGCGTCCGTGAAGAAGGCGCTCCATGCACAGTCCCCATGGGGACACAGAGTACCTTAGAGATGCAGGGCCCGGTCCCTGAGGATGAATAGACTCCTGTCCGGCAGATTCCCACAGGGGCTGCGGAGGGAGCACGGTCCCAGTGAATGGACGACCGGTCAGGATCCCACTTCTCCCAGAGCCGCTAAGGGATGGTGAAGGAAAACGGCTTGAGGCTCCGGCCTTTGTACCCGCAATGGGTACCTCAACCTTAACAGCACCGCCGACAAAGTGGGGTGAGAAGGGAACATGCCGGGGGCCCCGAGGGGGCCCTCTTTTCTTCCAACCGATATAACAGTCTGAGAATGCATGAGTGGATGTGTGCCTCCTTCCACACAAAGCATAAAACTGAGGAGCCCGTGATGCACGGGAGGGTGTATAGGCAGAGGGGAGGGGTTACACTTTTAAAGTGTAATACTTTGTGTGGCCTCCGGAGGCAGAAGCTATACACCCAATTGTCTGGGTCTCCCAATGGAGCGACAAAGAAAACCAAATATATTCCCATCTCACTTGTTTATTTTCACCCGGTAAAACAATATAACTGCACAAAATTTAGAAATAAACATTTCTGACATGCAAAAAAACCCCCAAAAAATTAGTGACCAATATAGCCCCCTTTCTTTCTGATGACACTCAGCAGCCGACCATCCATAGATTGTCATTGCTTGATCTGTTTACGATCAACATTGCGTGCAGCAGCCACCACAGCCTCCAGACACTGCACCGAGAGGTGAACTGTTTTCCCTCCCTGTAGATCTCACATTTTATGAGGGACCACAGGTTCTCTATGGGGTTCAGATCAGGTGAACAAGGGGCCATGTCATTATTTTTTCATCTTTTAGACCTTTACTGGCCAGCCACACTGTGGAGTAGTTGGATGCATGTGATGGAGCATTGTCCTGCATGATAATCATGTTTTTCTTGAATGATACGGACTTCTTCCTGTACCACTGCTTGAAGTTGTCTTCCAGAAACTGGCAGTAGGTCTGGGAGTTGAGCTTCACTCCATCCTCAACACAAAAAGGTCCCACAAGTTCATCTTTGATGATACCAGCCCATATCACATGTACCAGTCTGTTATGTACTGTTAATGATTGTTGTACGTATACCCTTTCACTTGTAAAGCGCCATGGAATAAATGGCGCTATAATAATAAGTAATAATAATAATAATAATAATAATACCAGTACCCCACCTCCACCTTGCTGGCGTCTGAGTCGGAGTGGAGCTCTCTGCCCTTTACTGATCCAGCCTCGGGCCCATCCATCTGGCCCATCAAGAGTCACTCTCATTTCATCAGTCCATAAAACCTTTGAAAAATCAGTCTTAAGATATTTCTTGGCCCAGTCTTGACGTTTTATCTTATGTTTCTTGTTCATAGGTGGTGATTTTTCAGCCTTCCTTACCTTGGCCATGTCCCTGAGTATGGCACACCTTGTGCTTTTTGATACTCCAGTAACTTTGCAGCTCTGAAATATGGCCAAACTGGTGGCAAATGGCATCTTGGCAGCTTCACACTTGATTTTCCTCAATTCATGGGCAGTTATTTTGTGCCTTTTTGCCCAACACTCTTCTTGCGACCCTGTTGGCTATTTGCCATGAAACGCTTGATTGTTCGGTGATCACGCTTCAAAAGTTTGGCAATTTCAAGACTGCTGCGTCCCTCTGCAAGACATCTCACAATTGTGGACTTTTCAGAGCCCGTCAAATCTCTCTTCTGACTGATTTTGCCAAAGGAAAGGAAGTTGCCTAATAATTAAGCACACCTTATATAGGGTGCTGATGTCATTACACCGCACCCCTCCTCATTACAGAGATGCACATCACCTGATTTACTTAATTGGGAGTTGGCTCTCAGCCTATACAGCTTGGAGTAGGACAACATGTATAACAAGTATCATGAGCAAAATACTCCTTTGCCTAATAATTCTGCACACAGTGTATAGTGTAGTGGAAAATGGTAAAAAAAAATTCCAAGTGCAAAAAAAAAAAAAATTGCAAAAAAAGTGCGATTGCATGATTGTTTTTGGGATAGTTTATTCACAGTGTTCATTATATGGTAAAACTGATGTGTCGCTGAGATGCCACAGATCGGTACGAGTTTGTAGACACCAAACATGTATAGGTTTACTTTTTTCAAAGAGGTTAAAAAAATTCAGAAGTTTGTCCCAAACAAATGGCGCACTTTTTGGGCCTTTTCCATGATCCGTAGTGTTCTCATTTTTCAGGATCTATGGCTTAGTGAAAGCCTATTTTTTGTGTCTTGATCTGACGTTTTTTTAATGGTTCCATTTTTGCGCTGAAGCGCAGTTTTGATCGCCTGTTATCGCATTTTGCGCAAAATTCGCAGCGACCTAAACATGTAATTTTGGCGTTTGGATTTTTTTTTTTTACCACTACACCATTTACCGATCGGATTAATTGATTTTATATTTTGATAGATTGGGCATTTCTGAACGCGGCGATACAAAATATGTGTATAATTTTTTAACCCTTTAATTTTCAATGGGGTGTGATTTGAACTTTTAGCTTTGTTGTTTTTTTTAGTTTTTTAAAACTTTTCTTTTCACTTTTTTTTTTCCATTTTACTAGTCCCCCTAGGGCAGGGGTGGGCAATTAATTTTCCCATTGGGCCGCATGAGAAATTGGAATGGTTTTAGAGGGCCGGACTTATATATATATAGATATATATATACACACACACAAACACGCATATATAGTGCGTGTATAATATATATACACATACACACAATGTATACATACACACACAATCCCCATATACTACATCACTACACCCACAACATACTACACCTGTAATATACATCACTATACACTACACCTGTAATAAACTACACCTCTATATACTATACCACTATATACTACATCACTACACCCCTATATATATATCACTATATACTACACCTGTAATTAACTGATAACCTACATCACTACACCCCTATATACTACTCTTGTATTATACTACACCCCTATTTACTACACCTGTATTATACTACACTCCTATATACTACACCTGTATTATACTACACTCCTATATACTACACCTGTATTATACTACACTCCTATATACTACACCTGTATTATACTACACTCCTATATACTACACCTGTATTATACTACACCCCTATATACTACACCTGTATTATACTACACTCCTATATACACCTGTATTATACTACACCACTACACCCCTATAAACACCTGTATTATACTACACCCCATATACACCTGTAATATACTACACCCCTATATACACCTGTAATATACTACACCCCTATATACACCTGTATTATACTATACTCCTATATACTACACCTATATTATACTACACCACTATATACACCTGTATTATACTACACCCCTATATACATTTGTATTATACTACAGCACTACACCCCTATAAACACCTGTATTATACTACACCACTATACCCCATATACACCTGTAATATACTACACCACTACACCCCTATATACACCTGTATTATACTACACCCCTATATACACCTGTATAATACAGATGTATATAGGGGTGTAGTGGTGTAGTATAATACAAGTGTATATAGGGGTGTAGTGGTGTAGTATAATACAGGTGTATATAGGGGTGTAGTGGTGTAGTATAATACAGGTGTATATAGGGGTGTAGTGGTGTAGTATAATACAGGTGTATATAGGGGTGTAGTATATTACAGGTGTATATAGGGGTGTAGTGGTGTAGTATAATACAAATGTATATAGGGGTGTAGTGGTGTAGTATAATACAGGTGTATATAGGGGTGTAGTGGTGTAGTATAATACAGGTGTATATAGGGGTGTAGTGGTGTAGTATAATACAGGTGTATATAGGGGTGTAGTGGTGTAGTATAATACAGGTGTATATAGGGGTGTAGTATAATACAGGTGTATATAGGGGTGTAGTATAATACAGGTGTATATAGGGGTGTAGTATAATACAGGTGTATATAGGGGTGTAGTATAATACAGGTGTATATAGGGGTGTAGTATAATACAGGTGTATATAGGGGTGTAGCGGTGTAGTATAATACAGGTGTATATAGGGGTGTAGTGGTGTAGTATAATACAAATGTATATAGGGGTGTAGTATAATACAGGTGTATATAGTGGTGTAGTATAATACAGGTGTATATAGGGGTGTAGTATAATACAGGTGTATATAGGGGTGTAGTATATTACAGGTGTATATAGGGGTGTAGTGGTGTAGTATAATACTGGTGTATATAGGGGTGTAGTGGTGTAGTATAATACAGGTGTATATAGGGGTGTAGTATAATACAGGTGTATATAGGGGTGTAGTAAAATACAGGTGTATATGGGGGTGTAGTATAATACAGGTGTATATAGGGGTGTAGTGGTGTAGTATAATACAAATGTATATAGGGGTGTAGTGGTGTAGTATAATACAGGTGTATATAGGGGTGTAGTGGTGTAGTATAATACAAATGTATATAGGGGTGTAGTATAATACAGGTGTATATAGGGGTGTAGTGTTGTAGTATAATACAGGTGTATATAGGGGTGTAGTAAAATACAGGTGTATATAGGGGTGTAGTATAATACAGGTGTATATAGGGGTGTAGCGGTGTAGTATAATACAAATGTATATAGGGGTGTAGTATAATACAGGTGTATATAGGGGTGTAGTGTTGTAGTATAATACAGGTGTATATAGGGGTGTAGTATATTACAGGTGTATATAGGGGTGTAGTATTATACTACACTCCTATATACACCTGTATTATACTACACCACTACACACCTATAAAAACTACACCACTCCACCCCCCCATATACCACACCTGTAAAACTACATTCCCATATACTAAACCACTACACCCCAAATATTTGTCAAAAGTTACCCCTCTCCCCCAGCCCCCCGCCCGCCCCCATTGTCCCCGCAGGTTACTAGTAACCACTCACCTCTCTTCTTATCGTTCCCGTCCTCAGACACCTCCGTACGAGCCCCCCGCTGAGTTGCTTCTCCTTCACATGGCCAGGCTGCGCCGAAGCTGTATTCCTAGGAGCCCCCGTCGCTGCCTCTCTCCATACGGCCCCGGCTGCTGCAGCTTCTCCTACCGGGCGGGAACTTTTCAAATGACACGCGCGCCGTACTGACGATATCAGGGCGCGCGTGTGTCACAGAGAAAAGTGTCGGGCAAGGAACAGAGGAGAGATTCCTGCGTTCCGCTGCCTACACTGTGCGGAGCTTCAGGATCTGTCCTCTGTTTCCTGCCCGACACGAAGCGTCTGATCAGGGTCAAGGCTGGCTCCAGGTTTTTGTGGGCCCCGGGCGGAAGAGTCCCAGTGGGCCCCATCCACACGCAGACACACACATACGTACACATACATATACATATTTAAAGACAAACTCACAAAAATACATATAGAACTGGCACATCTATACAGCCATATACACTGACATACATAGATACACATTATACATGCCTACAGACACACAGCTCTGCTGCATACATACAGACACACATAGCTCTGCTACAGACACACATAGCTCTGCTACATACACACATAGCTCTGCTACATACACAAATAGCTCTGCTACATACACACATAGCTCTGCTACATACACACATAGCTCTGCTACATACACACATAGCTCTGCTACATACAGACACACAGCTCTGCTGCATACAGACACATAGCTCTGCTACATACACACATAGCTCTGCTACATACACACATAGCTCTGCTACATACAGACACACAGCTCTGCTGCATACAGACACATAGCTCTGCTACATACACACATAGCTCTGCTACATACATAGCTCTGCTACATACATAGCTCTGCTACATACATAGCTCTGCTACATACACACAGCTCTGCTGCATACATACAGACACACATAGCTCTGCTACATATATACATACAGACATAGCTGCTACGTACACACATAGCTCTGCTACATACATACACACACAGCTCTGCTACATACATACACACACATAGCTCTGCTACATATATACATACATACACACATAGCTCTGCTACATATATACATACATACACACATAGCTCTGCTACATATATACATACATACACACATAGCTCTGCTACATATATACATACATACACACATAGCTCTGCTACATATATACATACATACACACATAGCTCTGCTACATATATACATACATACACACATAGCTCTGCTACATATATACATACATACACACATAGCTCTGCTACATATATACATACATACACACATAGCTCTGCTACATATATACATACATACACACATAGCTCTGCTACATATATACATACATACACACATAGCTCTGCTACATATATACATACAGACACATAGCTCTGCTACATATATACATACAAACACATAGCTCTGCTACATATATACATACATACACACATAGCTCTGCTACATATATACATACAGACACATAGCTCTGCTACATATATACATACAGACACATAGCTCTGCTACATATATACATACATACACACATAGCTCTGCTACATATATACATACAGACAGACACACACGCGGCTCTGGGGGGCCCACACAAGCGGCTCTGGGGCCCAGCACATATGGCACGGGGGGGGGCAGGGCATACACCTGGGGGGGGGGGGGGAGAAGCCCATACAGCTCACCAGGGCCCATAAATCGGGGGGTGGGGAGGGCACATACCGCTCAGGTCACGGTGGAGAGGGGGCCCACACAGAGCCGGAAAGAAGCACTGTGCTGGGGGTCGCTGGCTGGCACTGCAACTCTTTCATCTGTGGGATGAGCAGGGCGCCGGTCGGTAGCTCCGCCCACAGATGAAGTTCAACCAGGAAGTCTGTGCTCCTTAAAAGGGACCCCGCCGCAGATTCCTGCCGAGGACTGTGGTCCCCGGAACTCGGCCCGGGGGCAGCATAACTAAGGCGAGTGGGCCCGGCCAAGGGGCACCAGAACTGACGAGGCTGAGTGGGCCCCCCGGCTCTCCAGGGCCCCGGCATTTGCTCGGGCACTGATGAGGGCAATCTGACCACGCGCCGCCTGGAGCTCCGGACAACAGGTCAGATTGCCCTCATCAGTGACCGGCCAGCAAGGACGCCCTGAGCCAAGCGGGCCGGTCACAGAGAGTAGGCGGGCCGGATGTGGCCCGCGGGCCGCCCCTTGCCCAGGTCTGCCCTAGGGGGATTATAACAATCAGCAGTCTGATCGCTCTTCCATTTCTACAGATCACAGCTGCACAGCTGAGATCTGCAGAAAAGCAGCTCTCCTATTACACACCACAGTCTGCCGGGTGTAAGAGAAAATGTCTCATGCTAGCTACAGGATGTTGCTGTTGATCAAAAATAATGAGGCCTCTATCCGTGATCTTGACGGAGAGATTGCAATCTTATTGGATCGGCTACCCAAGGAATTAACGGCTGTGGAATTATCCAGTTTTAATGAAACAATGGATAAGGAATTTGCTAAATGGGAAAAGGAGCTGGTCTCAAACAAAACTAAAAAATATCAACGGGATGTCACCGATTATAAGACCCAACAAGTATATCGCTGGAAGGGAAATGTGCGTCGCAGAAGGCATTTTGTTGGTTTGGCAGCCTCTGTATCTGCCTCCTCGATTTCTTCAGTGGAGGACGAGAATCTGACATTGCAAGCCTCATCGAGACCTGTGACCAGAGGATTTGTGGGGAAAAATCGATCCAGCAAGGCACCTTCTGGTCCCCCTAAATCCTCTTCGGGTGCAATTGCCAAAAAAGGCAATAATAGCGAACTGGAGGTGATTAATTTGTCTCAAATTGAACTTTCTGACGATCAGGTTGAAGTGCTGAAATTGGGGTTAACGTTTGTACCTAACTGTAATTTTGACCTTTTTACAGTTGCAAAGGACTTGAACCTTTTCCTTAGAAAGTTGACCCTCCACAAGCTACATTTCAAAAAGCCTGGTCCAGGTTTATCCATCACTGAGGCTGAAGAGGAGGCAGTGCGTACACTCGAGGAACTGGAGGGCCAGGCATCTGGTGAGTCATCTGGCATCTTCCCTACACACTTGTACCCGCGCTCCACCACGTTCCCCCCGCTTTCGCTATGCCCCCAGGTTCAGATCTTTCATGACTTAGTCATGGGAGATCTTAAATCCCTCTCCAAGAGCAACATATCTAATAATCTCTCAGTAAAACATCAGCGGGCTCTTGGGGAATTGAAGAAATTAGAAGGGGTTGTGATTAAACCAGCGGATAAGGGGGGTAACGTGGTGATTTGGCCTACCACCATGTATGAGCGCGAGGTATATAGGCAATTGAAGAATGCCGAGTTTTACCAGATGCTCCCTTCAAATCCGACCAACACCTATGTAACCCAGTTGACTCTCATACTCGAGAATGCTCTTACCGCAGGCACCATTACAAAAAAGATCTATGATGGTCTCCTTCCAAGGCTGCCGGTGACGCCCACGTTCTACCTATTACCAAAAATACATAAGAACCCTCGTGTTCCCCCTGGACGTCCAATTGTCTCTGGCATTGGAGGGCTATGCGATGCAGTTTGCAAGTTTATAGATTTCTATCTCCAACCTTTGGTTGAGACGCTGCCCTCCCATGTCAGAGACACTTCAGACGTCCTTAGGAGGCTTAATGGCCTGACGGCGGACGTGGGTGTGTCACTGGTGACCTTGGACGTTGAGACGTTATATACCAATATCCGTCACGAACATGGTTTGCAGGCGGTTGAGTATTTCTTGAGTATGAGCAACTGGGCACCTACCCTACAACAGCTTATTTTGGAGTTATTGGAGTTCATACTGACGCACAATGCCTTCACCTTCGGGGAACGGTTCTACCTCCAGCGGCGCGGCACTGCGATGGGGGCGGCTTGCGCGCCATCGTACACAAACCTCTTCCTGGGTTACTGGGAGAGGGAGGTTTTCGGCGGTGGCGTGCCGGCCAGCTCCCATGTGCAGTGCTGGCTCCGCTACATTGATGACATCTTTGTCATCTGGGGGGGAACCACCTCGGAGCTTGAGGGCTTTGTGCGTCACTTGAACTCCAACTCTTTTAACATCTATCTTACTTTTCATGCTGATTCCAATAAGGTGGAGTTCCTGGATATTAATGTATCCATCACTGACCAGCGTTTTTTGTCCACTGACATCTATCGCAAGCCCTCCTCCGTTAATGCCCTTCTTCACGCATCCTCTGGCCATCCGAAATGTACTATTAATGCCATCCCCACGGGACAATTTATCCGTCTTAAGCGGATTTGTTCCGATACGGGGGTATTTGAGGATCGAGCAAACGAGATGCGTGAGAGGTTTAAGGAGAGAGGCTATAGTGCGAGATCTCTAAAAAAGGCATATAAACGTGCGAGGTCAGCCCCACGAGATCAGCTCCTGCTGAGATTCAATCCCAATAAGACACACTGCACGGAACCCAAGATCCGCTTTGTGTCATCGTTCAACCGTCAGTGGGAACACATCAGAGGGATCCTCACTAAACACTGGCCTGTTTTACAAACAGAGCCCGTGTTTAAAAACACTCTGCCCGAACGTCCTCTTATGACGGCCCGGCGTGGCCGTAGCTTACGCGATATGCTGGTCCACAGTCATTATTTAAGACATAATAAATTACCTTTTCCTACTGGGCGACCTTTATGTGGCTCGTTCCCCTGTGGATCATGTATCGCGTGTCGCTATGGCAATATTATTCGGGCAACATCCTTTATGTCCTCTAACGGCTCTAAGACATTTGATATACGACATTACATCTCTTGCAATAGCACGGGCGTGATTTATTACGCCACGTGTGAATGCAATTTAATATATGTCGGGCTGACTAGCCGGGAACTTAGAGTCCGGACAAGGGAACATATAAGAGATATTATGGCCGCAAAACAGGTCAAACTGGAGGATGCTGACACTCTTAAGACTATTCCCCGCCACTTTAGGTTGCATCATCGATCGGACCCCTCAGGTTTTAAGGTGAGGAGGATCGATCGGATACACCTTGGACTGAGAGGTGGGGAAATACACAAGATGTTAGCAAGGGCAGAGTGTCGGTGGATTTTCCTCCTTGAGACTGTGATACCCAACGGACTGAACGAAAGACAAACCTTTGCGTCTTTTCTATAAACCAATATGTCTCCTCCTCGCAAAAAGGGGAGGGTTTTTGATAGTATTTGGCGTCTGACTGGTTGCAGGTTCCATGTGCTGTTCATGTTTTTTCTGAGTCTTTTTAACATTTTTTATGCCTGATTTTTAACTTCACCTTTATGTGTTTTTTCCTTTTTCTTAGTTTACTCTGTTTGGGTCTAATATCCCTGCCGGATTTTTTCATATTGCCTGTTTTTGAAGCTATTATCTCAGTACTCACAACACTGAATACACAGATATGAATAAGGAAAATGGATTTCAGTACAAAAATTACTCTGGATCATCAATACAGCGAACCTTGTGTATTATAATATGGCTAACGCTGTTGTTTGTATTTTTTCTGATGTGACATACTAGACCCAATGTATGTATTTCTGTTTATTATTGTGCCGTAAAGCACAGCAGACTACTGATATCTTTTGATATAAATATTTCTGGGTTGTTCTTATCAGAACTAATATGTACTATACTGTAGGTTCACTTGTCACATTCTAGTTACCATCTTTATTCATGATAGTTGATGCGATCTGCTGGATATTTACTTATCTTCAATTGCCCTCACTGTTGCCAGTACTTAATATGGGATTCGCGATCGCACTTCCTGGTTGCGGGATCGCGCATGCGCAGTAGGGGCGGCTCTCCTCCCAGCGTCCTCCGGGCTCACTGACGTCAACAAGGGAACTTCCCCTACCCGGATGACGCTGGAGCAGCCGCCCTTGCTGACGCCGCGCCTCCGTGCCCCATGGAACCGCGACACCTGCTGCCAATCCCACACAAGTATGGCAGGTATATTAGACCCACCTTTCCCCTTTGTTATCCACGGTCCCCTGAAGAAGTCACCACACGAAACACGTGTTGGGACTGTCCCCTTGTGTGCCTGCTTCCCCTGTTACCTTGGTAAGCTCTGGACTGGTCTCTGGTTTTGTGCAATATGGTTATTTTCTAAATGTAGCCGGTATATTGATCTTTTCAGCTGCTGACCTTTCTGGTTACATTAATGTGTTTAGTAACCCTTTCTAGCACTAACCATGCCAGCGAGCTACATATGATTAATCTGGTGTGATTTTGTATGCAGTCACATTTGGGGAATCAATCACCCTCCATGTCTTTGTAACCTTTTGTATACTGTTTATATACCCATACCCTGTGTTTTATCATTGCCTGTTCATTAAAGAATCTCTT
Source organism: Anomaloglossus baeobatrachus (assembly GCF_048569485.1). Taxonomy (NCBI): domain Eukaryota; kingdom Metazoa; phylum Chordata; class Amphibia; order Anura; family Aromobatidae; genus Anomaloglossus; species Anomaloglossus baeobatrachus. Next base: position 901,450,087 of record NC_134353.1, on the reverse strand, counting down.
ATTTGCACACTTGTGCTTATGACTATTTCTTAAAGCTTTTTTGGCTATGAGGTATGGAGCAATTTTGGCAAAAATGAATGACTTTGCTTATTTTTGTATACATATATGTCCCCAGAAGTCTTTGCCTCTTATTAATGTTAAAGTCCAATTTCACTGTTCTACGTTTTTCAGGAGTCATCACATGGCCCTGATCATGTGCTACCATCGGATCCACATGATCACTTCCCGAGACTTCCGATGGAGCTGGGTAGGTGAAGCTTACCGCAGCCCGCTATTACAATGTGCTGTGACATTTTCACAACGCACTGTAAGGGGTTAACAGGTGCGAATGGGTGACAAATCCACTCATGCTTGATAGCTGCACATGTCTGCTGTTCAAAAAAGCTGACATGTGCGTTGATCACTGCCGGCGGCAGCAGGCAGGCAGTAACCTGATACGATCCATAACGTACCCAGTACGTCATGTGTTGTGAGGAGGTTAAGGTCGCCATACACATAAGAAAGCTGCTGACCTCTCCATGAGGAAGAAAAAGCAACATCTCTGCCCTGTCTAAATGGATTGTTATCCCCTAGGAATAACCCATCAATATTCCTTTTGAATGACAGCGCAAGCAGAGATCCTAAAAATCATTATATATATATACATATATACACACACACATATATACATATATATATATATACACACACAAATATATATATATATATATACACATATAAGTGTTTTATTTTATATGTATATACGGTATATGTGTGTGTGTATATATGTATGTATATATATATATATATATATATATATATATATATATATATATATATATATATATATATATATATATATATATATATATATATATATATATATATATATCTATCTATCTACACACACATATACACACGAAAAAAGATATATTTTTTTTCTTCCTAAAAATCATCTTCTCCTCCACTAATGTTAAGCTGCCTTTCGTTTATTTGTGCAGTGAGCAGCGAGGAGTACAGACCTGCAGATGACCCCTTTTTGGGCACGGCCTCATCAGAGATTAGGTAATGCGGTCACGCCGTAATCTGAGATATTACAATTCATGTTCATTTGCAGAATTGAATCTGAAATTTGGATCTGGGCACCGAGGAGGGCTTTTAATTTTAATTAAATAAGTGAAGAGCGTTGATGTCACTACAAATACAGATTCCAAATATTTGCTGGCTGCCATCGCTCGCCGGCCTCTCCTGGATGGAGAAACATGAGCTTTTTCTGACCGCGCAACAGGCATCAGTCAGCGCGGAGTATATAGCACCGCAACACGCAGGAACGTGACGTCCTCTGTGCGCTGATGTGCACACAAAAGCGGGATCCGCTCAGTAACATCATTTCCACCGCAGCATGACTGAGTAATGGGATTAAAGGACAAAGGAGTCCAATATGCACCTGGGAACAATCAGGAAGACCCAAGGATTACACCGGAGCATTGCCCACAGCAACCGATGGATGACAGCTGCAATCAGGGTGCAGCAACAACTGCCAGGGCCAGACCGTCCGGCACTGTGGGATCGTAGCCAAGATGACACTCACCCTCGTACGAGTCATATTGTACTGAATGGTTCTGATCACCACCAGGATGAGCAGACTGCCCAGAGAGATCTCCGTCAGCACACGCTCCGAATACCACGTGATGTTCTTCAGTATCTGCAGAGACAAAGCCGGACCATCACAGACTGAAAAGTGCCAGGAGCAAACACAGCATAAAGTATATACAGCCACAATGAAAAAATATAATCTGTACAGAGTCACTGTGTATACATTACTGATCCTGAGTTACATCCTGTATTATACTCCAGAGCTACACTCACTATTCTGCTGGTGCAGTCACTGTGTACACACATTACATTACTGATCCTGAGTTATATCCTGTATTATACTCCAGAGCTGCACTCACTATTCTGCTGGTGCAGTCACTGTGTACACACATTACATTACTGATCCTGAGTTATATCCTGTATTATACTCCAGAGCTGCACTCACTATTCTGCTGGTGCAGTCACTCTGTACATACATTACATTACTGATCCTGAGTTATATCCTGTATTATACTCCAGAGCTGCACTCACTATTCTGCTGGTGCAGTCACTGTGTACATACATTACATTACTGATCCTGAGTTATATCCTGTATTATACTCCAGAGCTGCACTCACTATTCTGCTGGTGCAGTCACTGTGTACATACATTACATTACTTATCCTGAGTTACCTTCTGTATTATACTCCAGAGCTGTACTCACTATTCTGCTGATGCAGTCACTGTGTACATACATTACATTACTGATCCGGAGTTACATCCTGTATTATACTCCAGAGCTGCACTCTCTATTCTGCTGGTGCAGTCACTCTGTACATACATTACATTACTGATCCTGTACTGATCCTGAGTTATATCCTGTATTATACTCCAGAGCTGCACTCACTATTCTGCTGGTGCAGTCACTGTGAACACACATTACATTACTGATCCTGTACTGATCCTGAGTTATATCCTGTATTATACTCCAGAGCTGCACTCACTATTCTGCTGGTGCAGTCACTCTGTACATACATTACTGATCCTGAGTTATATCCTGTATTATACTCCAGAGCTGCACTCTCTATTCTGCTGGTGGAGTCACTCTGTACATACATTACATTACTGATACTGTACTGATCCGGAGTTACATCCTGTATTATACTCCAGAGCTGCACTCACTATTCTGCTGGTGCGGTCACTGTGTACATACATTACTTATCCTGAGTTACCTTCTGTATTATACTCCAGAGCTGCACTCTCTATTCTGCTGGTGCAGTCACTCTGTACATACATTACATTACTGATCCTGTACTGATCCTGAGTTATATCCTGTATTATACTCCAGAGCTGCACTCACTATTCTGCTGGTGCAGTCACTGTGTACACACATTACATTACTGATCCTGAGTTATATCCTGTATTATACTCCAGAGCTGCACTCTCTATTCTGCTGGTGCAGTCACTCTGTACATACATTACTGATCCTGAGTTATATCCTGTATTATACTCCAGAGCTGCACTCACTATTCTGCTGGTGCAGTCACTCTGTACATACATTACATTACTGATCCTGTACTGATCCGGAGTTACATCCTGTATTATACTCCAGAGCTGCACTCTCTATTCTGCTATTGCAGTCACTCTGTACATACATTACATTACTGATCCTGTACTGATCCTGAGTTATATCCTGTATTATACTCCAGAGCTGCACTCTCTATTCTGCTGGTGCAGTCACTCTGTACATACATTACATTACTGATCCTGTACTGATCCTGAGTTATATCCTGTATTATACTCCAGAGCTGCACTCACTATTCTGCTGGTGCGGTCACTGTGTACATACATTACATTACTTATCCTGAGTTACCTCCTGTATTATACTCCAGAGCTGAACTCCGTATTCTGCTGGTGGAGTCACATTATACTGGTGCATTCATTGTGTACACAGTGACTGCACCAGCAGAATAGTAAGTGCAGCTCTGGGGTATAATACAGGAGGTAACTCAGGATAAGTAATGTAATGTATGTACACAGTGATCGCACCAGCAGAATAGTGAGTACAGCTCTGGAGTATAATACAGAAGGTAACTCAGGATAAGTAATGTAATGTATGTACACAGTGACCGCACCAGCAGAATAGTGAGTGCAGCTCTGGAGTATAATACAGGAGGTAACTCAGGATCAGTACAGGATCAGTAATGTAATGTAAGTACACAGTGACCGCACCAGCAGAATAGTGAGTACAGCTCTGGAGTATAATACAGGAGGTAACTCAGGATTAGTACAGGATTAATAATGTAATGTATGTACACAGTGGCTGCACCAGCAGAATAGTGAGTGCAGCTCTGGAGTATAATACAGGAGGTAACTCAGGATCAGTAATGTAATGTATGTACACAGTGACTGTACCAGCAGAATAGTGAGTGCAGCTCTGGGGTATAATACAGGGGGTAACTCAGGATCAGTAATGTATGTACACAGTGGCTGCACCAGCAGAATAGTGAGTGCAGCTCTGGGGTATAATACAGGGGGTAACTCAGGATCAGTAATGTATGTACACAGTGGCTGCACCAGCAGAATAGTGAGTGCAGCTCTGGAGTATAATACAGGAGGTAACTCAGGATCAGTAATGTAATGTATGTACACAGTGACTGTACCAGCAGAATAGTGAGTGCAGCTCTGGGGTATAATACAGGGGGTAACTCAGGATCAGTAATGTATGTACACAGTGGCTGCACCAGCAGAATAGTGAGTGCAGCTCTGGAGTATAATACAGGGGGTAACTCAGGATCAGTAATGTAATGTATGTACACAGTGACTGCACCAGCAGAATAGTGAGTGCAGCTCTGGAGTATAATACAGGAGGTAACTCAGGATAAGTAATGTAATGTATGTACACAGTGACCGCACCAGCAGAATAGTGAGTGCAGCTCTGGGGTATAATACAGGAGGTAACTCAGGATAAGTAATGTAATGTATGTACACAGTGACCGCACCAGCAGAATAGTGAGTGCAGCTCTGGAGTATAATACAGGAGGTAACTCAGGATCAGTACAGGATCAGTAATGTAATGTAAGTACACAGTGACCGCACCAGCAGAATAGTGAGTACAGCTCTGGAGTATAATACAGGAGGTAACTCAGGATCAGTAATGTAATGTATGTACACAGTGACTGTACCAGCAGAATAGTGAGTGCAGCTCTGGGGTATAATACAGGGGGTAAGTCAGGATCAGTAATGTATGTACACAGTGGCTGCACCAGCAGAATAGTGAGTACAGCTCTGGAGTATAATACAGGAGGTAACTCAGGATTAGTACAGGATTAATAATGTAATGTATGTACACAGTGGCTGCACCAGCAGAATAGTGAGTGCAGCTCTGGAGTATAATACAGGAGGTAACTCAGGATCAGTAATGTAATGTATGTACACAGTGACTGTACCAGCAGAATAGCGAGTGCAGCTCTGGGGTATAATACAGGGGGTAACTCAGGATCAGTAATGTATGTACACAGTGGCTGCACCAGCAGAATAGTGAGTGCAGCTCTGGGGTATAATACAGGGGGTAACTCAGGATCAGTAATGTATGTACACAGTGGCTGCACCAGCAGAATAGTGAGTGCAGCTCTGGAGTATAATACAGGGGGTAACTCCGGATCAGTAATGTATGTACACAGTGGCTGCACCAGCAGAATAGTGAGTGCAGCTCTGGAGTATAATACAGGGGGTAACTCAGGATCAGTAATGTAATGTATGTACACAGTGACTGTACCAGCAGAATAGTGAGTGCAGCTCTGGGGTATAATACAGGGGGTAACTCAGGATCAGTAATGTATGTACACAGTGGCTGCACCAGCAGAATAGTGAGTGCAGCTCTGGAGTATAATACAGGGGGTAACTCAGGATCAGTAATGTAATGTATGTACACAGTGACTGCACCAGCAGAATAGTGAGTGCAGCTCTGGAGTATAATACAGGAGGTAACTCAGGATCAGTAATGTAATGTATGTACACAGTGACTGTACCAGCAGAATAGTGTTTGCAGCTCTGGAGTATAATACAGGGGGTAACTCAGGATCAGTAATGTATGTACACAGTGACTGCACCAGCAGAATAGTGAGTACAGCTCTGGAGTATAATACAGGAGGTAACTCAGGATCAGTAATGTAATGTATGTACACAGTGACTGTACCAGCAGAATAGTGAGTGCAGCTCTGGGGTATAATACAGGGGGTAACTCAGGATCAGTAATGTATGTACACAGTGGCTGCACCAGCAGAATAGTGAGTGCAGCTCTGGAGTATAATACAGGGGGTAACTCAGGATCAGTAATGTATGTACACAGTGACTGCACCAGCAGAATAGTGAGTACAGCTCTGGAGTATAATACAGGAGGTAACTCAGGATCAGTAATGTAATGTATGTACACAGTGACTGTACCAGCAGAATAGTGAGTGCAGCTCTGGGGTATAATACAGGGGGTAACTCAGGATCAGTAATGTATGTACACAGTGGCTGCACCAGCAGAATAGTGAGTGCAGCTCTGGAGTATAATACAGGGGGTAACTCAGGATCAGTAATGTATGTACACAGTGGCTGCACCAGCAGAATAGTGAGTGCAGCTCTGGAGTATAATACAGGGGGTAACTCAGGATCAGTAATGTAATGTATGTACACAGTGACTGCACCAGCAGAATAGTGAGTGCAGCTCTGGAGTATAATACAGGAGGTAACTCAGGATAAGTAATGTAATGTATGTACACAGTGACTGCACCAGCAGAATAGTGAGTACAGCTCTGGAGTATAATACAGGAGGTAACTCAGGATCAGTAATGTAATGTATGTACACAGTGACTGTACCAGCAGAATAGTGAGTGCAGCTCTGGGGTATAATACAGGGGGTAACTCAGGATCAGTAATGTATGTACACAGTGACTGCACCAGCAGAATAGTGAGTGCAGCTCTGGAGTATAATACAGGGGGTAACTCAGGATCAGTAATGTATGTACACAGTGACTGCACCAGCAGAATAGTGAGTGCAGCTCTGGAGTATAATACAGGGGGTAACTCAGGATCAGTAATGTATGTACACAGTGACTGCACCAGCAGAATAGTGAGTACAGCTCTGGAGTATAATACAGGAGGTAACTCAGGATCAGTAATGTAATGTATGTACACAGTGACTGTACCAGCAGAATAGTGAGTGCAGCTCTGGAGTAAAATACAGGGGGTAACTCAGGATCAGTAATGTATGTACACAGTGGCTGCACCAGCAGAATAGTGAGTGCAGCTCTGGGGTATAATACAGGGGGTAACTCAGGATCAGTAATGTATGTACACAGTGACTGCACCAGCAGAATAGTGAGTACAGCTCTGGAGTATAATACAGGAGGTAACTCAGGATCAGTAATGTAATGTATGTACACAGTGACTGCACCAGCAGAATAGTGAGTGCAGCTCTGGAGTATAATACAGGGGGTAACTCAGGATCAGTAATGTATGTACACAGTGGCTGCACCAGCAGAATAGTGAGTGCAGCTCTGGAGTATAATACAGGGGGTAACTCAGGATCAGTAATGTATGTACACAGTGACTGTACCAGCAGAATAGTGAGTGCAGCTCTGGAGTATAATACAGGGGGTAACTCAGGATCAGTAATGTACGTACACAGTGGCTGCACCAGCAGAATAGTGAGTGCAGCTCTGGGGTATAATACAGGGGGTAACTCAGGATCAGTAATGTATGTACACAGTGGCTGCACCAGCAGAATAGTGAGTGCAGCTCTGGAGTATAATACAGGGGGTAACTCAGGATCAGTAATGTATGTACACAGTGGCTGCACCAGCAGAATAGTGAGTGCAGCTCTGGAGTATAATACAGGGGGTAACTCAGGATCAGTAATGTATGTACACAGTGACTGCACCAGCAGAATAGTGAGTGCAGCTCTGGAGTATAATACAGGGGGTAACTCAGGATCAGTAATGTATGTACACAGTGGCTGCACCAGCAGAATAGTGAGTGCAGCTCTGGGGTATAATACAGGGGGTAACTCAGGATCAGTAATGTATGTACACAGTGGCTGCACCAGCAGAATAGTGAGTGCAGCTCTGGAGTATAATACAGGGGGTAACTCAGGATCAGTAATGTATGTACACAGTGGCTGCACCAGCAGAATAGTGAGTGCAGCTCTGGAGTATAATACAGGGGGTAACTCAGGATCAGTAATGTATGTACACAGTGACTGCACCAGCAGAATAGTGAGTGCAGCTCTGGAGTATAATACAGGGGGTAACTCAGGATCAGTAATGTATGTACACAGTGACTGCACCAGGAGAATAGTGAGTGCAGCTCTGGGGTATAATACAGGGGGTAACTCAGGATCAGTAATGTATGTACACAGTGGCTGCACCAGCAGAATAGTGAGTGCAGCTCTGGAGTATAATACAGGGGGTAACTCAGGATCAGTAATGTATGTACACAGTGACTGCACCAGCAGAATAGTGAGTGCAGCTCTGGAGTATAATACAGGGGGTAACTCAGGATCAGTAATGTATGTACACAGTGGCTGCACCAGCAGAATAGTGAGTGCAGCTCTGGAGTATAATACAGGGGGTAACTCAGGATCAGTAATGTATGTACACAGTGACTGCACCAGGAGAATAGTGAGTGCAGCTCTGGGGTATAATACAGGGGGTAACTCAGGATCAGTAATGTATGTACACAGTGACTGCACCAGCAGAATAGTGAGTGCAGCTCTGGAGTATAATACAGGGGGTAACTCAGGATCAGTAATGTATGTACACAGTGGCTGCACCAGCAGTGAGGAGAGTGATCACGTCTATGGTGCTGCAGATATACATTTGTTATTGCCTTCTGAAAAAGGACTAGAACTAATAAATGTTGGAGCTGCATCATGGGCTGAGACGTGTAACGAGCGCTCTGCAGCAGTAAACGCTCCGCACGCAGGGGCTCAGGAGTTGAGCACCAGCCATTTCTACCATTGAGAGTAATAGAGAACAGATTGTGTCAGCGAGAAACGAGCAGAAAAGGCGAACATGGCCAGATCTCCTGTCCAACATTACATGTCAAATAAGCCGGGATCAATAGTATGAGAAGCAGATGGAGATCAATAGAAGGCATGCGGTAATTCCCCTCTCCTGCCGCTCATTCAGTAGAAAGCTCTCCCTGTAAATCCTGACATAAAGGCCGCACGGCCCGAAAAACTACTTATTTATTGTTGTGAAGCATGACTGAAAAGGATCCAGCGGTAAATGCTGGGCAGCCGCCCGCCCGCCCGCCGAGGTCAGCGCGCCGGGCGTGGAGGGAGGGGACGGGCGAAGACCCCGGGTGATCATGTCCGAATTCTGCAAATGTCGCCACATCACATCAGAATGACAAGTTCTGAGCCTTTCTGATAACTTAGTGCTTCGATTTCACACAGTTTCTAAGATTCTGCCTTGCTGTCAGTGAATAGAAACTTTTTTTTTTTTTTTACATTATGAGGGCTTTCCGCCTCCTAATGTAAAAAAAATCTGCCAAATCGGTGCACATCCAAGCGTTTGCCCCCACCCTCCATCAGAATGTTATCGCTCGAAAACCGTTAAGCTTCAGGATCAGAGGGGTTACCTCTTATATTTAGGTTTTTAATAATTCCTTAAAAGGAAATCTGTAACCAGGTGTAATCTGAGAGCAGCATGGTGTAGGGGTTCGGACCCTGATTTCAGTTATGTGTCACTAAGGCTATATGCGCACGCTGCTTTTTTCCCTGCTTTTTTGCTGCTTTTTTGACTGCAGTTTTGTCAGCAGAACTTTCTGACATCTGACTTCCCAGCAAAGTCTGCAGTTTATTTGTCAGCGGTTTTTTTGTCAAAAGTTTGTGACAAAAAAAATGCAGCATGTTCATTCTTCCTGCGTTTTTGTCAACATTTGTCACCCATTGAAATCAATGAGGGCATCAAAAACGCAGGAAAAATGCATGCTATCAAAAGTGGTGCATTTTACCTGCCTTTTACCTGCGTTTTTGGTACCAAAAACGCAGGTGATTTGTCAGGAAGTGAGGTCAGGCAAGTAGTCCCGTCCCGTCCCGTCCTCCACGTGTTCCCCGAAGTACCGCTGTCCCCAGGGGAGATGATGTGGAGGACGGGACTATCAGCGGCGGCAGCGAGAGGGGGATGGACGTTGGCAGCTGAAAACATTGATTTTTCCCTCTCGCTGACGCCGCCGCCGCTGATAGTCCCGTCCTCCACGTGTTCCCCGAAGTACCGCTGTCCCCAGCGTGCACGCACAGGGGAGATAATGGGCCCCTCTCGCTGCCACCGCCGCCGCTGAAAGCCCGCTCCTGTCAGCTCCACGCTCCTGTCAGCTCCACGCTCCTGTCAGCTCCACGCTCCTGTCAGCTCCACGCAGTAGCGCGATCAGCTGAGCGGTCACTGAGGTTACTCGCGGCCACCGCTTGATTCAGCGGTGGCCACGGGTAACCTCGGTGACAGCTCAGCTGATCGCGCGGCTGTCTTCATTAGCTGCATGGAGGTGACCGGAGCGGCGGTGTCTGCTGCAGCTCCGGTCACCTCCATGCAGCAGAGCTGGATGCGACGCTGGAGCATCCTGGATTACAGCGGACATGGAGGGCTTTGTCGGGGTTAATAAATTGGTAATGAGGGAATGTGTGTGTGTTTTTTATTTCTAATAAAGGATTTTTCGGGTGTGTGTATTTATTTACTGTAATTTACAGATTAATCATGGAGGGTGTCTCATAGACGCCTGACATGATTAATCTAGGATTTAGTGGCAGCTATGGGCTGCCAATAACTCCTTATTACCCCGATTTGCCAACGCACCAGGGCAAATCGGGAAGAGCCGGGTACAGTCCCAGAACTGTCGCATCTAATGGATGCGGCCATTCTGGGCGGCTGCTGACTGATATTGTTAAGCTGGGGGGCTCCCCATAACGTGGAGCTCCCCATCCTGAGAATACCAGCCTTCAGCCGTATGGCTTTATCTGGCTGGCATTAAAATTGGGGGGGATCGCACGCCAGTTTTTTTTTATTATTTATTTCTAATTTTTTTTTTCAATTCAACAAGCTTTATGGGCTTGTTTGAACTGAAAAATACATGAAACAATTGTTGACAAAATTGCAGCCAAAAACGCACCAAAAAAGCAACAAAAATGCACCAAAAAAGCACCTAATTTTTTTGTGACATTTCCAGGCTCTCTCTGACAAGGTGCAGTTTTGGCTGCAGTTTTGGCTGCATTTTGTGAACACGAAAAAGAAGCAGCGTGCGCATGTAGCCTTACTGGGTTGTGCTTTGCAGTTTCAATACAATCAGTGTTTTATCAGCAGGAGATTATCACTACAAGAGTAGGTGTCTCGTACCTCCTGGTCCATCCCTCTCCCACCAATGATTTGCAGTCTTCTAGCAATGTACAGTGTACACAGATAGCTGCCAATTACTGGTGTGGATGGGTTATTCAGGGCTCAGCATTCCGAGCTCTGCTAGATCTGCAACAGAGAGAACAAGGATTGTATAAAAATGACATAAAAAAAGATCAGTAAGCGACATATTGCTGGAATCAGGGTTTCTACCACTACATTATGCTGCTCTCAAATTACATAGCAAAGATCACCTTTAATTTTGGAAATGAATAAGAAAATGTCCATGGATAACTAGTCCTAAAAGTGATGGGGTGTATACAGCCACTTCACAGAGTCCAGGGGGCGAGATGCAGGGGCTGATCTGTGGTTACACTGTATAAGGTTACAACCCTGCCTTATCTGGACCCCAACAATATAATACACAATTGAGTTGACTCTGCTTATTAAGCCCCCCCCCAGTCACATTTAGCGACTTACCAGCGATCCCGAAAACGATGCGAACTGATAGGGGTCGCTGGTAAGTCAATGGGAGGTTGCTGGTGAGTGTCACACAGTCAGATCTTACCAATGACAATGATGTAGCGACCTGTATAACGATCTCTGCTGTCATTGGGACCCTGTCACACAGCGTCAAACATAGTGATGCGTCCTGCCCAGCAGGACATCGCCTTTGAAGAAAATGGTCCAGGACATTCAGCAACGACCGGCGACCTCACAGCGGGGGCCAGGTCGTTGCTGGATGTCACACACAGCGACATCGCTAGCAAGATCGCTGTTGCGTCACAAAAACTGTGACTCAGCAGCAATGTTGCTTAGTGAGACGTGGCCTTTAGGTCCCAGTCTAAACAATAAAGCTGACTATTTCAAGTTTTTCTTATTTTAATAGTCCAGGGGGTAAGATGCAGGGACTGATTACAGAGTCTTATCTGTGTTTAGACTGTATAACGTTACAACCCTGCGTTATCTAGACCGTAACACCACAATACACAATTGAGTCGACTCTGCTTATTATGTCCCAGTCTAAACAGTAAAGCTGACAATTTCAAGTTTTTCTTATTTTAATTCCAGGGGGTAAGATGTAGGGACTGATTACAGAGTCTAATCTGTGTTTACACTGTATAATGTTATAACCCTGCCTTATCTGGACCGATAAAACACAATACATAACTGAGTCGACTCCGTTTATTATGTCCCAGTCTAAACAGTAAAACTGACAATTTCAAGTTTTCCTTTTTTTGTTTCTATTGTCCAGGGTGTAAGATGCAGAGTTGCAGGGGCTGACTAGAGTCTTGTCTGTGTTCACACTGTATAATGTTACAACCCTGCCTTATATGGACCCCAACAACACAATACACAATTGAGTCGCCTCTGCTTATTATGTCCCAGTCTAAACGGTAAAGCTGACAATTTCAAATTTTCGGGTTTTTTTATGGAAAACCACTAAAATTAAAAAAAAAATGCATACTTATATTAAACCTTGTTTAAATAATGTTATTTATGGCCCTTGACAAGTCAAATGTAACGAGGAATTTAGTACGAATGCAAAGGCAACATTTTAATTGGATAAAAAAACTACATCACATGCATGTGAATTGAGTTTCGGCAATCAAAATCGGCAGAGTTTTGGCACAGCGGCTGAAATATCGCTACTCTTAAATCTAAAAATGGAAACACAGGCGCATGTTCACACAGCTTCGATACCCAGTGGATTTTCTCTGTAAATTCACAGCTTTTCTGACCCATGTGGATGTACCCAACTCTGTCCCAAAAATACAATTTTGTCTATTGTGTCTCATAGTATGCAGGATAGTTAGAACATGTGAAATGTGGCCCCTAAACATCGGACGGAGGCTCGTAAAGCCCTCAGACAGCTGGGACACAGTTTATGGCGTTAATAAAGGGGGGATGCTTCTGTCGGCGGAGTTCACACTGCACATTCTGTGGTCTCGGGGCTTATTTACAGTGTTTATCTTGTGCTTGTCAAATACATGTGAGCTCGTCTCCATGCACGAGAGCTGGACATCGCCTTTACAGGAATTCCTGCACCGACCCCAGGAGTCCAAAAAAAGGCAGGAAAAAAGAAAACTTTATCTGGTACTGCGGGTGCCACCTCTGGGACCCCCACTGATCAGGAGAACGAGGGTCTTGTGTCCCATGCCTGAATGTATGTATGAGTGCTGCCACCTATGGGACAGATGTGTGCACTTCAGCACCATTTAAAGGGAACCTGTCACCAGATTTGGGGCCTATAAGCTGCGGCCACCACCAGTGAGCTCTTATATACAGCATTCTAACATGCCGTATATAAGAGCCCAGGCCGCTGCGTAGAACGTAAAAATGACTTCATAATACTCACCTAAGGGGCGGTGCGGTGCGGTGCAGACTGAGCAGGGCAGATCAAAGTATTGTAGTGCGCCTGCGCAGGACCTCAATGCCGGCAAGTGTGATGATGTAGGACGTGTCATGCACCCAAGGCTTCAGAAGAAGGAGGACAAAGATGGCTGAAAGAGGGGGTGCCGGACTCGGAGAACGGAGACACCCATCTGACCAGTCTGCACCGCACCGCCCCTTAGGTGAGTATTATAAAGTGATTTTTTTACGTTCTGCACAGCGGCCTGGGCTCTTATATACAGCATGTTAGAAAGCTGTATATAAGAGCCCACTGGTGGTGGCCACAGCTTATAGGCCCCAAATCTGGTGACAGGTTCCCTTTAAGCGCTTGGTTCTCTGGGTCGGACCCCAGCAATCAGTAGATGGGGGATAACTGTAGAATCTTTGAGTACCACTTTAAAAGGGGCAGCCATCTAGTATATATGAACATCGCATTTGGGATCTTCTATGAGCTGGAGATGAAGGACGCTCATCAGCAGCGACTATCTCTTTGAAGGACTCAGGGTATACATGGTAATTCATCTGAATGGCTGCCATGTAATACCACATATGCCCAGTAGTGGTCACTGCAGCAGAAATCAGCAACTACCGTATGTTCCTGAAAATAAGACCTACCCTAAAAATCAGCCTAGCATGAATCTACAGGATTTTAGAGTATGCTTGAAATATAAGCCCTATTCCATAAAAAAATCCTAGATACAGTTGGGTTGGTGTTAGGGGGGAGTCAAACTGTGCATTTTCTCAGAGACCCCAATCTCTTAGGGACCTCAACATTTGTTTTCCGAGGCTAAGATTGTTTGTGTGTCACTTACTGGGCTGCTTAGTGCAGTTTTGATAAAATCACTGTTAAATCAGCCATAGATTATCATTACAGAATTACTTCACGTGCTTGAGAGAGCGTCGCGGACAGAGGGCGAGCTGGACAGAGGGCGAGCTGGACAGAGGGCGAGCTGGACAGAGGGCGAGCTGGACAGAGGGCGAGCTGGACAGAGGGCGAGCTGGACAGAGGGCGAGCTGGACAGAGGGCGAGCTGGACAGAGGGCGAGCTGGACAGAGGGCGAGCTGGACAGAGGGCGAGCTGGACAGAGGGCGAGCTGGACAGAGGGCGAGCTGGACAGAGGGCGAGCTGGACAGAGGGCGAGCTGGACAGAGGGCGAGCTGGACAGAGGGCGAGCTGGACAGAGGGCGAGCTGGACAGAGGGCGAGCTGGACAGAGGGCGAGCTGGACAGAGGGCGAGCTGGACAGAGGGCGAGCTGGACAGAGGGCGAGCTGGACAGAGGGCGAGCTGGACAGAGGGCGAGCTGGACAGAGGGCGAGCTGGACAGAGGGCGAGCTGGACAGAGGGCGAGCTGGACAGAGGGCGAGCTGGACAGAGGGCGAGCTGGACAGAGGGCGAGCTGGACAGAGGGCGAGCTGGACAGAGGGCGAGCTGGACAGAGGGCGAGCTGGACAGAGGGCGAGCTGGACAGAGGGCGAGCTGGACAGAGGGCGAGCTGGACAGAGGGCGAGCTGGACAGAGGGCGAGCTGGACAGAGGGCGAGCTGGACAGATAGATAGTGTTAAGGTGGTGTCACACACAGCGACGACGACAACAACGTCGCTGCTACATCACGTCCTGTCGCTGTGTGTGACATCCAGCAACGAGCTGGGCCCTGCTGTGAGGTCGCTGCTCGTTGTTGAATGTCCAGCTTCATTTTTTGGTCGTCGATCTCCCGCTGTGACGCACACATCGCTGTGTGTGACAGCGAGAGAGCGATGAAATGAAGCGAGCAGGGAGCAGGAGCCGGCGTCTGGCAGCTGCGGAAAGCTGTAACCAGGGTAAACATCGGGTAACCAAGGGAAGCCCTTTCCCTGGTTACCCCATATTTACTTTCGTTACCAGCGTCCGCCGCTCTCACGCTGCCAGTGCGCGGCTCCCTGCTCTCTGCACATGTAGCTGGAGTACACATCGGGTAATTAACCCGATGTGTACTGTGGCTAGGAGTGCAGAGAACAGGGAGCCGCGCACACCGCTTCCACAGCGACGCATGTCGTTATGATCGCTGCTACGTCGCTGTGTTTGACAGCTAAGCAGCGACCCTAACAGCGACTTACAAGGTCGCTGTTGCGTCACAGAAAATGGTGACGCAACAGCGATGTCGTCGTTGCTGTCGCTGTGTGAACCCAGCTTTACACACAGGGTGTATTTGTCAACCACGTTCGGGTACACAACCTGTTTATTTTTCAAAAAGTTTTCAGAGATTGTCAAGACTGGTGTAAAATTGCCAAGAATTGGAGCATTTTTGTGCAACTATGAACTGCGCAAATTTTTTTTCCCACATTTCCAAAAAATCCAAAAGAGAATTCAGGAGAATCCTGCCTTTTTCTATGCAGCTCTGGAATCACATAGGACCAGATAACCCCGATCTGGTTCAGGGTCCACCCTACAGCCGTGTTCCTGTCTGCAGCCTGTGCTCCTCGGCTCAGGCCACCGCGGATGGAAATTTCCAGCAGAACTTTCAGCTATTTTGAGTAAAGATCCTTTAATCCGTCCACACCGTTTTCCATCCAACTTACAGAAAATATCTTTAATCGAGTGTCACAACTTCTAATTTAATGTAACAATCGGGCGTCCCTGGGAAAAGAACATTCAAGAAGCCTCGGCAGTAAATTATACAACTCTGCACAAGCCAAGACGTCTCCAAATGAAAAGCTGATGCGTTTCCAGCCACACACCGAGCGCGGCGAGGAACAGCTCAGCAATAAGTGGCCGGGATACAACTACACACAGAAAGGAGCCCACATGTTTTATAGGGTGTAAAACCCTAAAAACATAACGGACGAACCCCATCTGCCATGAGGACCCGTCAGCGCCCCCAAGAGGGGGGGGCAGTGGGGTGAGTGGGCTCAGCTTATGCAGCACATATATGTCAAATGTCAGAGAAGGGTTAAAGTAGAGCCCCCTTTTCTTGGTGGTCAGAAGGACGGGTTGGTAGGTGAGAAGGTTGTGACCTAGGATAATGCTTTCTTCCTCTATGATATATGGTAGGTAAAGGATTTGATATTAAATTCCCTGGTGGTCTGGAAAATGAACGCCGTTATATCATTTTATTACCCGGTGGTCTAGAGTATAAAAGGGCCAGCATTTTATTATTCACTAGTGTCCAAGTATAAAATAAGATAAAATCATCTGATTGTCGAGGCTAAAAAAAAGAATAATCTTTTTATGCCCTGGTGGTCTAGGGAAAAAAAAAAAAAATTTACAAAAGGTTGGTTATTTTATTCCCTAGGGTAAAAGAAGGAAATGGTGGTCTATGATTTGAAATATGATCATTTTTTGTCCTGGTGGTCTAAGTAAGGGTTAATATCTGGTGGTCTAGAGAATAATAGGGATATCCTTTTATTCTGGATTTCCTAGAGTAAAAGATTTTTAAATACCTGTTGGTCTAGGCTATTTTATTACTGATTGGGCTGGAATGTAAAGAAACAAGTTAAATAACTGGGTGTCTACAGCCCAGTTTTTGCTTGTTTTATCAACTGTATTAGGTGTTCTCCAGGGTTCACAGTGCACGATGGTCAGACTCTGAGGCACTTTAATGCAATTGATTATGTGGCACTAATTTTTAAATTAGTTTCCCAAAGCATCACCATAGGAATCACCGATGGAGCCTCCGCCATGCGTCACTGTGGGCATCATGAGTGAGCCCCCACCATGCTTCACTAAAAGGCATCACCCAGTGAGACCCCCAATGCTTCACTATAGGCATCACCCAGTGAGACCTATAATGCTTCATTATAGGCATTGCCCAATGACCCCCCCACCATGCTTCACTATAGGCATCATTCAGTGAGACCCCACCATGCTTCACTACAGGCATCACCCAGTGAGCCTTCAATATGCTTCACTGTACATATCACCAACATGTTCCCGCAATGCTTCACTGTAGGCATCACCGAGTGAGACCGCACCATGCTTCACTATAGGTATCACAACGTGAAACCGCACCATGCTTCATTATATCACCAAAATATTCCTGTCATGCTTCACCGTAGGTATCACAGAGTGAGCCTCCACTATGTTTTACTATAAGCATCACCCAGAGCCCTCACCATGCTTCACTGTAAACATCACTGACGTTCCCCTCATGTTTCACTACAGGCATCACCAAGTAAGCCCCTACCATGCTTCAATGTAGACATCACTGAGAGGTCATACTTCACTGTAGGCATCATGTAGTAAGCTCCCGCAATGCTTCACTATAGGCATCACTGAGAGGCTCCCATCATGCTTCACCGTAGGTATCACTGAGTAAGCCCCTGCCAAGCTTAACTGTAGGCATTACCAAGTCAAAACCAGGCTTCACTATAGGCACCACTGAGTGAGACCCTACCATGTTTCATTATAGGCGTCACTCAGTGAGCCTCCACCTGCTTCATTATAAGCATTACCAAGAGGTTCCCGTCATGTTTACTGCGGGCATCACCCAGTGAAACCCCCGCCATGCAGCACTGTAGGCATCACTCAGTGAGCCTCGGCTATGCTTCACTATAGGCATCCCCAAGTGAGCCCCATCATACTTCCCTGTAGGCATCACCGAGTGGTTCCCATCACACTTCACTATAGGCATTACCCAGTGAGACCCCCAATGCTTCACAATAGGCATCACCTACGAGAGAGCCCCCGCCATGCTTCACTGTAGGTATCACCCAGTGAGCCCCCACCATGCTTCACTGTAGGCATAACCCAGTAAGCCCCCACCATGCTTCACTGTAGGAATCACTCAAGTGAGCCCCCACAATGCTTCACTGTAGGCATCAGAGAGTGAGCCTCCATCATGCTTCACTGTAGACATCACCCGGTGAGCACCCACTATGATTCACTGTAGGCATCAGAGTCCATACCATGCTTCACTGTAGGCATCACAAAGAGAGATCCCACCATGCTTCACTCTGGGACTTGAGATCTTTTCAGCACATACTTCCCATTTCCTCATCCAAACATATGGTTAATACAGTTAAGGCCTGCAAAGCTCCAGTGCTGAGCAATGTACCAAACTGCCAAAATGTTTGTGGATATAGCATTGAGCATACTAACGACCCTTTTCATGTGCTTTTGGGTCAACAGAACTGAACGTCATGGACACAGACACATACTAAACACAATGTTTAGTATACATCTTAAAGAGAATCTGTCCACAGTTTTTTACTATTTAATCTGAGAGCAGCATAATTTAGGCAAAAGAGCCTGATTTCAGGGATGTGGCAATTATTAGATTGTTGTAGTTTCAATGTAAACAGCATTTTATCAGCAGGAGATTATCACTGCAGAGGAGACCAGAGTATCACCCTGCCCTACCACAGATTGGCAACTTGCTAACGATGTACAGTGTACACAGGAAGTTGCCAATCATGGGGGTGGGCAGGGTTATACACAGCGCAGAAGTCTTCACACTGCTACATCCACATCTGACAAAACAGTGATTCTATGAAAACTAAACCATGCAGCCCAGTAAGTGATACATCGCTGGAATCAAGGTCTCTTGCCCTATGTTATGCTGCTACCAGATTATATAGCAAAAGACCTGGTGAGAGAGTGCCTTTAAGGTGCAAACAGACAATAGAAACCCTACCAGAACTGGTGTCTTGCTATGCATCATACTTGCAGCAGGTCATAACAGCCAGCATGGCTCTACTAGGACCCTAGTCAGTAATAGTGCCATTTTGTGCTGAATTTGGAGGAGCCACTTTTTATATTACCGTAGTTGTGCTAACATATTCACATTGTTCTGGTTTCACTGGAGAACGTTAATACATTTTATTAATAAACAGAATGTACAACTTTAGGTAATAGATTTGGACTGCAGCGACACTGTGACACCATGAATCTTACCACTTCATGGATCGATCGGTTGAACCCATCGTCCTCGGTCAGGATGAGGAGGATGATGAGAGACATGTAAACATGGTGGGAGTTGCGTTCTTCGACATGGTACAAAATCTCCAATATGGGAAGAACCTGCGAAGAAGACAGAAGGGGACACGATCATCACAGTCTCTGGGCACCGTGGCCGCAGGCCGCTCACACCAAGACATCGGGGATACTGGAAGGAGCGGAGACATGTTTAAGTGCACGCGTTATAGACCCTTGCTCCTCGATCTCTTCGGTCTCCCTTAAGGACAGATCTGCTGACGCATTTGGAATCGGATTAGCGGCGCTGACTCATAGCGACCCAGGAATAATATCCTTAATCCGCCTCAAAGCGCGTCAGCATTTCTATTCCCTGCCTTTGTGTCTTGGATTCTATCTCATTCTTCTTTTAAAGGATACTGAGTCCTTGCTTTACTTAGATGCATGTATTCTTCACTGAGAAAACTTTTTATGCATTTTTATAAAAAAATTGTGATCCATTTGGCTTCTACACCCTGTATGTATCACTGTACAAAACCGTCAACATAGTGAGCTCCAAGAGAGTCAGTCAGTGAGCTCCTTCTAATCTCTTCCTCTGATCTCTTATAAGGCTGGGTTCATGTATGTCCTCGTTTCTACCCACCCATTAACACAACTGGCGAATGGAAAATAATGGCGGAACGGACCACAATGCTTGCGGTGGGATCGTACTTGCCTGTTGAGTGCATCGACGCTGGTCCGGTGGCCTGATCACATGTAATATGTCATGGGACCTGGCCTTGGACAAGCGCCTGGGGCCGGTAAAGGTTTTAGGATTTATGACCACATCAAAGTTCAACATGGATTTGCCAATAAATCAGTTTAACCCTTTCGCGTACGGACGCAACAGTAACTCCTGCGCCGGGGTGACGGCAAGTGGAGGGGGCTCAGGAGCGGAACTCCCTGCCTTAGGCTAGGTTCACACTTCCGTTGTTTTGCATCAGTCACAATCCGTCGCCTTGAGGAATTACGGTATCCTGCAAAATATTTTGCAGGAATCCAGTTTTTCCCCATAGACTTCTATTAGTGACGGATTGCAACTGATGATGCTGCGTTGCATCCGCTGCGTCGCGGTCAGTCGTTTTTTAACTGACCGCCGGGCGGGAGCCACGCAGCCTGTAACGTTTTTTGAGCAGCGCAATCCGGAGGATTTTGCTGCGCATGCTCTCTCTGGCTCCCTGCACACGTAACCAGGATACACATCGGGTAACCAAGCAATGCGCTTTGGTTAGTTACCCGATATTTACACTGGATACGTGTGCAGGGAGCCCGCGCTAAGTGGTGTACGCTGGTATCCAAGATAAATATCGGGTAACCAAGCAAAAAGTGCTTTGCTTTTAGTTACCCTATATTTACCCTGGATACGTGTGCAAGGAGGCGACACTTCCCAACTCGGCTCCGCCCCCTCCCGCAATCCGCATGTACACACACACACACTCACAATCACTTGTCCCCAGCCCTGCAGTCCCCGCGACACTGACGTCCTCAGCGCCACGGCTCCGCCCCCTCGCGCTCCGCCCCCCCGCACACAACGGAGTCTGACAATGGTTTCTGTTCTTTGTCATCCGTTGTACAACGCATCAGTCACATACGTCAAGCAACGCATGTGACTGATGCAAAACAACGGAAATGTGAACTTAGCCATATTGGTCATCCATATGATGAGCTTCAAAGGAGACCGTGATTTACACTATACACTGCAGAACAATATCATCACAGTATATAGTATAAGTGATTCGCTAGGGGAACTAAAAAAATAAGGCCCTGTGCGCACTGGGAAATAACTTTTCTTAAGAAAAATCCGCACCCTCTGGCAGAATACCGCATCCGCGGCAAAAACCGAGGTAATAATGCACCCGCGTTTTGCCGCGGGTTGGTCCCTGCGGTTTTTTTTTTTACCATCATATATGGCAAAAACCGCAGGTACCTGTGGAAATTAAGTGACATGCTCATTCTTTTTGCTGCAGAAATTCTGCAGCAAAAACCTGTAGGTGGAAAAAAACCGCAGTTTTTTTTCCCATAGGTTTTGCTGGAGAAGGACTGCAGAAAGGTTATGAACAATTTCTGCAACATTTCTGCAGCAAAACCGCGGTAAATCCGTGGCAAAAAACGCAGTGTGCGCACAGGGCCTTAAGTAGTAAAAAAAAAAGTTTTAAAGAATATAAAACAAAAAAATATTCAGATCAGCCCCGCTTTTACCGTCTATTAAAAAAATAAGAAATTATAAAAGCATACAAAAATTGCTGTTTTTCTTGTCACCGCACCTCTCTCTATATAAAAAAAAAACAAAAAAAAAACACGAAAAACATTGCATGTACCCCAGAATTTTAAACATCAGCTTGGAACACAAAAGTGGTCACACAGCTCCACTAATGGAAAACAAAAAAAAATTGTTCCAGGTCTCGGAATATAGTGACAAAAAAACAAAATAAAAATATATTTAATTTAATTTATTTTTTTTTTTACAAATTTCTAAAAACGTTTTTCCCTACGTAAATAAAAATACACATTTGCATGTCTAGTATCCCGGTGATAGTACTGACTTGGAGAATCCGGGCTGGATGTCATGTTTACTGCACAATGTACACCGTAAAAACGCAACCCAAAAGACCAACGGTGGATCTGCGTGTAATCACCGCACTTGGAAATTATTTTCCCGTTATTCCGTACATGACGCGGTAAGCTAAATTGTGCCATTCAAAAGTACAAATCGTCCCGCAAAATACAAGCCCTCGTACGGCTATGTAGATAGAAAAATTAAAAATACGGAAGTGGGAAAAATGCTCAATTTCCTGGCCCTGAAGGAGTTAAAGGGAACCAGTCAGCCGGATTTCACACCCCCCCCCAAAAAAAATATTTATATGTGCTCTTGTAAATATAAATCCAGCCATGCCTTTAGCTACACAGTATATGCAAATGAGGCTGAAGTGCTTTGGACTCCTAGAAGCACTTCCCAGTGCTCTGTCACTCCGGCTCTATTGCTCTCCCAGTGTCACTGTCTCTTCTTTGCCTTGGACTTCAAGCAAGGCAGCTGTCGAGTCAGGCAGGAGGAAGCCGCTGAATAGAGCCGGAGTGACAGAGGCTTGGGAAGTGCTTCTAGGCACTGATAGCACTTCAGCGCCATTTGCATATCTATTCAAACGTGACGGAGGAAATAAACTCTTTAGCTAAAGATACGGCTTTGCTTGTTCTTCAAAGAGCTACATGCACTTATAAATAGTATAGGGTGGGTGAGATCCTGCCGACGGCTTCCATTTAACCCTAGAACGCATACCTGGGGTCTCTCGCAGGCCTGCTAGGTTACTTGTTTTCTATGGTTGATTTCTATGGTTGCGCGTTCTAGGGTTAAAAGATGGTTCAGGAAAAATAGAAATACGAGTTACAATCTCTGCCATCACAAGGAGCTCACTGACTGGGTCACTGGTGGCTCATTCTAAATTCTATGTACAGTGATATATACAGGCTGCAGAATCAGAACCATCTAACATTTTTGATAAAACTCTTTACTTATGGAGCTTTGCTTGGGGCAGACACTATTAGAGAGCTCCTGGGTCAGAGCTCTGACCTTATGTTACACTGTGTCAAATTCCTCACAGTTAAAGGGATTGTCCATTTAAAAAAAAAAAGTACCCCCTTTATATGTGATCCTAATTAGATTATACAGAACTGACTACGGCTAGTTTCACACTTGCGTTGTGCGGCATCCGTTGCTATTCGCCGCCTTAAGGAATTACGGGAACCGTTGCAGGAAACCATTTATTCCTCATAGACTTCTATTAGCTACGGATAGCAACAGATGGTCTTGCGTTGCATCTGCCCCGCGGCACATCAGTTTTGTCGCGGAGGGAACGATGAATGTAGCGTTTTTTGTTGCTGTAAAAAAATGCACTCCGCAGGATTCCGTCGGGATCCGTTACAAGGCATAATGAATGTCTATGGTGCTCTGTTTGGCGACAGATCCAGTGCAGGATTCCGTCACGTTCTACTGAGCATACCCAGTATGTCCAGCAGAACGTTCTAAATTGTTTAAAAGCACTCCTGGTCTCTCTCTGTCTGTCGATCGGTCTCTCTCTCTCTGTCGGTCTATCGCTCTCTGTCAATGTCGGTCGGTCTCTCCCTCTCTCATACTCACAGATCACTGTCGCGGCCCTGCACGGCTGTCACACTTCTCTAGCGGCTTCTCCTCTTTTGAAAATTCCGGCCGCTCATTATTCCATTTAGTATTCACTGCTTCCCCCGCCCACCGGCGCCCATGATTGGTTACAGTCAGACCCGCCCCCACGCTGAGTGACAGCTGTCTCACTGCAACCAATCACAGCCAGCGGTGGACGGGTCTATATCGTGCAGTCCAATAAATAAATAATTAAAAAAAAAACGGTGTGCGGTTCCCCCCCAATTTTGATACCAGCCAAGGTAAAGCCACACAGCTGAAGGCTGGTATTCTCAGGATGGGGAGCCAAACGTTATGGGGAGCCCCCCAGCCTAAAAATATCAGCCAGCAGCCGCCCAGAATTGCCGCATCCATTAGATGCGATAGTCCCGGGACTCTACCCGGCTCATCCCGAATTGCCCTAGGGCGGTGGCAATCGGGGTAATAAGGAGTTAATGGCAGCAGCCCATAGCTGCCACTAAGTCCTAGGTTAATCATGGCAGGCGTCTATGAGACACCCACAATGATTAACCTGTAAGTGAAAGTAAATAAACACATACACCTGAAAAAATACTTTATTTGGAATAAAAGATAAAAAAAAAACATCCTCTTTCCCCACTTTATTAATCCCCAAATACCCCTCCAGGTCCGACGTAATCCACACAAGGTCCCACGACGCATCCAGCTCTGCTACATGAAGCTGACAGGAGCGGCCTTAGAACACCGCCGCTCCTGTGAGCTCCAGGCAGCAACTGAAGTGAGTCGCACTGTCAGCTGGGACGTCACTGAGGTAATGCCTGCGTGTGTGCGGTGATGATGATGGGTGCAGTAGTGCCAGAGTGTGCGGAGATGATGGGTGTGGTAGTGCCGGGGTGTGTGCGGTGATGATGATGGGATGCAGTAGTGCCGGGGTGTGTGCGGTGATGATGAGGGCGGTAGTGCCGGGGTGTGTGCGGTGAAGAGGAGTGTGGTAGTGCCGGGGTGTGTGCCGTGATAATAGGGGCAGTAGTGCCGGTGTGTGCGGTGATGATTATGAGTGCGGTAGTTCCGGGGTGTGTGCGGTGATGATGAGTGCGGTAGTGCCTGTGTGTGCAGGGATAATGATGGGGGCGGTAGTGCCGGGGTGCGTGCGGTGATGATGATGGGTGCAGTAGTGCCGGGGTGCGTGCAGTGATGATGGGTGCAGTAGTGCCGGGGTGCGTGCAGTGATGATGGGGGCGGTAGTGCCGGGGTGCGTGCAGTGATGATGGGGGCGGTAGTGCCGGGGTGCGTGCAGTGATGATGGGGGCGGTAGTGCCGGGGTGCGTGCAGTGATGATGGGGGCGGTAGTGCCGGGGTGCGTGCAGTGATGATGGGGGCGGTAGTGCCGGGGTGCGTGCAGTGATGATGGGGGCGGTAGTGCCGGGGTGCGTGCAGTGATGATGGGGGCGGTAGTGCCGGGGTGCGTGCAGTGATGATGGGGGCGGTAGTGCCGGGGTGCGTGCAGTGATGATGGGGGCGGTAGTGCCGGGGTGCGTGCAGTGATGATGGGGGCAGTAGTGCTGAGGTGCGTGCAGTGATGATGGGGGCAGTAGTGCCGAAGTGCGTGCAGTAATGATGGGGGCGGTAGTGCCGAGGTGCGTGCAGTGATGATGGGGGCGGTAGTGCCGAGGTGCGTGCAGTGATGATGGGGGCAGTAGTGCCGAGGTACGTGCAGTGATGATGGGGGCAGTAGTGCCGAGGTGCGTGCAGTGATGATGGGGGCGGTAGTGCCGAGGTGCATGCAGTGATGATGGGGGCGGTAGTGCCGGGGTACGTGCAGTGATGATGGGGGCTCGCTCTCTCTAGGCTTAACGCAACGTGTTATTTCACTGGAATCCGCTGCCTTTATATCACACTATTTACAACGCATTGTGATGGATGCCGTTCAACGCAAGTGTGAAAGTAGCCTAAGTTTCATCCTACAAAGTTGTCCTGATTTTCTCCGTCGCTCCCGGTTTGAACAGCTCCGTACAGGACAGTGTTACCGGTGTGGTGTGTGAAGGCATTTTGACACCTAATTTAGAGATCAGACCCCCATACAGATACAGCATGAAATTAACACTTTAATGACTGTCCATTGTCTATGGATAAGAGTCTGCAATGCTGCACGGCTGTCACCGTTGAATAATAATAAGTGAAGGATATCTCATGCATTCGTTTCCTGAGCACTTACAAGGCTTTCGATATCGGTACGAGCCAAGACGTAGGTGCGGACGTTGCTGTTCTGGTGCAGTAATGTGTACAGGAGCAGCGTGGCCTGGTCAGACTTCTGCTGATCGCACAGGGCCGTGTACAGACTATTGAAATTTATCTGGAAGGAGTGCGGGCTGGGGCTGAGCGGCACGGAGCTGTCTGAAATGAAACACCAACAGGTTAAAGGGGGCAAAGCCTCAAATAGTGATGTGCTCACACAATCCTGAAATACTCTGTGCTGCTGGGGGCACTGCTCCTTCCAATAACACTCCATCTGTAATTTCCCATCACACACCAGGACATTGCCCTCAACCACATGCCCAGCACAACACTGCCCCCCCATGCCCACCACACACCAGGACACTTTCGCCCCCCTACATGCCCACCACACATCAGGGCAGTGCCCTCCATGCCCACCACACACTAGTACACTCCCCCCCCTCCCCACATGAGGACACTCTCCCCCCCACCTCCATGCCCACCACACACCAGGACACTCCCGCCCCACCTCCATGCCCACCACACACCAGGACACTCTCCCGCCCCACCTCCATGCCCACCACACACCAGGACACTCTTCCACCCCACCTCCATGCCCACCACACACCAGGACACTCTTCCACCCCACCTCCATGCCCACCACACACCAGGACACTCTGGCACCCCACCTCCATGCCCACCACACACCAGGACACTCTCCCACCCCACCTCCATGCCCACCACACGCCAGGACACTCTTCCCCCCCCCCACCTCCATGCCCACCACACACCAGTACACTCCCCCCCCCACCTCCATGCCCACCACACACCAGGACACTCCCCCACCCCACCTCCATGCCCACCACACACCAGGACACTCTCCCGTCCCACCTCCATGCCCACCACACACCAGGACACTCTCCCGCCCCACTTCCATGCCCACCACACACCAGGACACTCTTCCCCCCTCATATCCTTCACTGTATGAGTGGATAGGTCACGGCCTATCTGAAGGCTGCACACTTCTGTACTCAAATACTCTGTGCCGCTGGGGAGACAGCTTCTTCCAATAACTCTCAATCTGCTCATCCACCCACCCACTCCATCTCACAGCAGGACATTGGCCGCTCTTACATCCACCCCTGTCCTCACCATCATCACCGTATGGGTGGACAGGTCACAGCCTCCCTAAAGACGGCTCGCTGCTGAAATACTCTGTGCTGCTGACAATCAAATCCCATGGCCCATGCCTTGTATGTTTGATATATTTACCTTGTGTGTTCCTGAAAGACATAATGGACTGTCGGAAAGGATTGGGGCAGTCCGGAGCATCAGTGAGGTTAGCGAGGACCAGCAGCAGCAGGAGGCTTTGGTTGGCCAGAGGCGAGGACTGGTCCTGTGTGGGGGTGGGTTTGCTTCCCACTCCTCCTAAGGTTAATACCGTCCACAGACCACCTGGAAAGCAAGAACATTGATTGTATGAATACAGGTATGTACAGGGAGAGCTGCCTCGCCCACATCAGGCCCCCGCCGGGGTGTAACGCACCCACATCAGGCCCCCGCCGGGGTGTAACGCACCCACATCAGGCCCCCCCCGCCGGGGTGTAACGCACCCACATCAGGCCCCCGCCGGGGTGTAACGCACCCACATCAGGCCCCCGCCGGGGTGTAACGCACCCACATCAGGCCCCCGCCGGGGTGTAACGCACCCACATCAGGCCCCCGCCGGGGTGTAACGCACCCACATCAGGCCCCCGCCGGGGTGTAACGCACCCACATCAGGCCCCCGCCGGGGTGTAACGCACCCACATCAGGCCCCCGCCGGGGTGTAACGCACCCACATCAGGCCCCCGCCGGGGTGTAACGCACCCACATCAGGCCCCCGCCGGGGTGTAACGCACCCACATCAGGCCCCCGCCGGGGTGTAATACACCCACATCAGGCCCCTGCCCAAACATCAGAGCCCTGCCGGGGTGTAATGCACCCACATCAGGCCCCCGCCGGGGTGTAATGCACCCACATCAGGCCCCCGCCGGGGTGTAATGCATCCACAGTTTTATTGTACGGTGAAGCAGAGCAGTGTGCACCGCCATATACACCGACTGCCGCTGATAACGTACCGCATACTGGACATTGTTTACATTGCGGCCAATGGTGGATATATGACACATACAGGCTGTGACTGTACATATCTCCCCAGTGTAATGTGAACATTACATGTGATTTTGTTTTGTATAGGTAATTATACCGGTACCCAGACTATCCTAGAGCGGGACCCAAACTATTAGACCATTCCTGTCTTTCACACAAAACCGATCTTGCGGTCCTCATCCCCTATAACAAAGTATGTTTTCGGAGCACATACCAGTCTAATATGTCCACAAACTGTCCTGATTCTCCTGCTCTATAACTTCATATCTTGTCTTTTTTTTTTTTTTTTTTCCTTTTTAGTTGTCAGTTCCTCTAAATCAGCATACTGCCAGCACTATAAGTGCTGGAACATTATTTCCCCAACTCCCCATCATTCACCTGCCATTGTCCAATAACTTGCCTGCCTCTTTGGTAATGCTGAATGTAGTTTGACAAACAGAAGAGGCAGGACAAAGACAAAGTCCTCGCTTCCTGTAAAGCGACAAAAACCCACCCCACCTACCGTAGAGTGATGATGGCCCACCCCACCTACCGTAGAGTGGTGATGGCCCACCCCACCTACCGTAGAGTGATGATGGCCCACCCCACCTACCGTAGAGTGATGATGGCCCACCCCACCTACCGTAGAGTGATGATGGCCCACCCCGCCTACCGTAGAGTGATGATGGCCCACCCCGCCTACCGTAGAGTGATGATGGCCCATCCCACCTACCGTAGAGTGATGATGGCCCACCCCGCCTACCGTAGAGCGACGAGAACCTGCCCTCACCTACAGGAGAAAGGGAGAACGAGAGAGACGAGAACCTGCCCCACGTACAGAAGAGTGACGAGAACCCACCCTCGCTTACCATAGAGAGACAACACATCCCTGCTTACTGTAGAAACGTCAACAATTCACCACCCCCTTGCTTACCGTAGAGACTACTACAACCCGCCCAGCTTACCATAGAGAGCACGACAACAACTCACCCCCGCTTACTGTAGAGTGACTGCAACCCGCTCCCGCTTGCCAAAGAGATTGCAACCCGGCCCCGCTTGCCAAAGAGATTGCAACCCGGCCCCGCTTGCCAAAGAGATTGCAACCCGGCCCCGCTTGCCAAAGAGATTGCAACCCGGCCCCGCTTGCCAAAGAGATTGCAACACCCCCCCGCTTGCCAAAGAGATTGCAACACCCCCCCGCTTGCCAAAGAGATTGCAACACCCCCCCGCTTGCCAAAGAGATTGCAACACACCCCCGCTTGCCAAAGAGATTGCAACCCGCCCCCCCCGCTTGCCAAAGAGATTGCAACCCGGCCATCGCTTGCCAAAGAGATTGCAACCCGGCCCCGCTTGCCAACGAGATTGCAACACAGCCCCGCTTGCCAAAGAGATTGCACCCCGGCCCCGCATGCCAAAGAGATTGCAACCCGGCCCCGCTTGCCATAGAGATTGCAACACACCCCCGCTTGCCAAAGAGATTGCAACCCACCCCCGCTTGCCAAAAAGATTGCACCACACCCCCGCTTGCCAAAGAGATTGCAACCTGCCGCTGCTTTCTGTAGAGCAACAACCCACCCCTGCTTGCTGTAGAGCGACAACAACCCGCCCCGGCTTACCAAAGAGAATACAACCCGCCCCCGCTTACTGTAGAGCAACAACAACTGGCCCCGCTTACTGTAGAGCAACAACAACCCGCCCCCGCTTAACATAGAGACAAAAACTGCCTCCGCTTACCAGAGACAAACTCGTACTTACTGTAAAGAGACAACAACCCACCCTATTGTACCAAAGAGGAAAAAGAACCTTCCCACCCTTACTGTGAGATAAGAGCCCACCCCCTCTTACTGAAAAGCGATAAGAACCCACCCTCCCACTTCTGTACAGACAATAACCTGCCCCCATAATCTTGGTGTCTCTGCTGCTACAGGCAGATTACACGGGACATCAAATATGGCTGCATTTCTGCAAAAATGGCTGGTAAGTCTGAATAAAGAAATTCCAATATCTGTAGACTTTAATGAAATCCAGCCCCCAATCCTAGCTCCGGCTTCCCATTATATGACACAGCTTTCCGCTGTAAGTCTCCTTAGCGCACATTGGATCGGTGGCCATCACACATTCCTGCCCTGTGACGCTGCTGCACCTCCGCAGACCTCTCCGGTCGCTCCGCACAATGGGTGACACCCTCTGTCCGTAGAGCCGAGGCACGGTGCACCAGGGCCGCAGGATTAGCATCTCATTTCTGTATAGATGATGCACGGAGATCCGAATTCCCTTTAGGTGAATGCTTCTAACAATTACTGCACTCACCAGGCCGAGGCCAAAGGGTCCGCACCCAAAATCAGCTGTACAGCAGAGAGGATATGATGGTGAGGTCATGCAGGCTTCTAGCGCGCTGCCCTTACGGCTTGTAAAATGTGCCATGCAAGAAAAAACATTCCACAGCCCTGATGTATAGCGAGCGCCTGCTACCACGAGCGGCTACGTTACCGAATCAGGTTACCATAAACAGAGCCAAACACCGAAACCAAAAGCCGGCGACTAAATCCAGGGCAAAAACTGACAATGACACTATATTGGGTGCTCCGTCCTATCTTTCTGCACAATCACAGTACCACCCTTCCCTGCACAGTGGTATAATCACTCCCATCATTTCTATATACCTTTCTGTAATGCTGTGCTGCACAGCAATGTAACCATACAGCGGGAAGAGCGAAGGATGATATAAATAGGGCAGCACGGTGGCTCAGTGGTTAGCACTGCAGTCTTGCAGCGCTGGGGTCCTGGGTTCAAGTCCCACCAAGGACAACATCTGCAAGGAGTTTGTATGTTCTCCCCGTGTTTGCGTGGGTTTCCTCCCACACTCCAAAAACATGCTGTTAGGGAACCTAGATTGTGAGCCCCAATGGGGACAGAGTTACCATTGTATGTAAAGCGTTGTGGAATTAACAGCGCTATATAAATGAATAAATATTATTATTATTATTATTATTAAATTCTGCAGGAGGATCCTTAAGAAATCCAACGTAGAGTCCGAGGTAAGAAAGAAGGAGAAGTTGCCTTTAACCCGAGCACCTTTCATGCATAAGTAAAGCAGAGTGCAGGGTAAACTTTTCAGCTCCAATTTTGCACCCAACATATTTTCTAGTGAGATTCGCGGTGAAGTATCACGCTGTGGATTGCAATATCTGAATGCAACATTTCTGCAGCAGATGAGATTTGTAAGACATTTGTCATTTATAAGGGATTCTCTGCAGTAAAGGCGAGGACATATCAGCAGGGGTCCAACTGCTCGGACCTGCACCGATCCGGGGCGGCAACTGGGCAACCGTTCCATTCATTGTTTATGGTGCTGTCGGAAAAAGCAGTGCACTGTGCTCGGAAGCTCTAGAAAAGCTTAATGGAGCGGTGGTCGGGATAGACACCATTCTAACTGGGATACAAGTGCCCATCCTACCAATTGGCGCAGATTCCAGCGATCAGACTCCCACCAATCTACAAATTTCACCCTATCCTATGGTGCTACACATTTTACACTCCATATTTAAAAGACTGAAACTTGCACCTACACCTGTTGCATTAACATTGCAGCATCTGCATGAGATTTCTTAAAGGGAACCTGTCAGGTGCAATATGCACCTGGAGCCAGGAGCAGTTCTGGGTGCATATTGCTAATCCCTGCCTGACCGTCCCTGTATCTAGTAGCATAGATAGAGATCTTTAGAAAAAGTATTTCTAAAGATTCTTTATGATATTCTAATGAGCGCAGGGACTAGTCATGAGGGTATTACTTCCCTTGGCTAGTCGGCCCCCTTAGCATGTAGGCACGCCCTTGTGGGTGTACTAACATGCTAATGAACGCACAGCGTTAGAGACATGGTTGATCTCACCGCTCTCTGTTGCCACCACCAACCAACGCTGGATTTCGACTCAGTGCACATGATCACAAGTTCTGCACTTTGAGTCATGCGCACTATGAAGCTGGGTGTATACGTCTCGGCTTCAAACTGGTGTATTGCACATGACCAGAAGTCCGGAAACGTTCTGATCATGTGCATTGAGCCGAAAACCAGTGGTGGCAACAGAGAGGTAAGAGCGATCATGCCTCTGACGCTGCGCATTCATTAGCACTTTAGCACACCCCTGTGGGCGTACTACCATGATAAGGGGGCCGACTAGCCAAGGGAACTAACTCCCTTGCGACTAGTCCCTGCGCTCATTAGCATATCATAAAGGATCTTTAGAAATACTTTTTCTGAAGATCTCTTTATCTATGCTAGTGTATACAGGGACAGTTAGGCAGGGATTAGTAATATACACCCAGAACTGCTCGTGGATCTGGTGCAAAGTGGACCTGACAGGTTCTATTTAAAGTCTCACGAATGCAAAGTGAAAAATCCACCATCGAGGGAGTACCAAAGCTCTGCCCATCGGTCGCTGCACATTTATTCTTGGTTGCAGGCTTCTATTCGGTGGGCAGAGCTTTGGTATCCTTAGGGTAAGTTCCCACGGTGGGAAAATACAATTGGCCATGACAGTGGGTGACATTTTGGCATCCGCACCAACCGGCTGTACCCTTCCACCAGTAGAAGATCTTTACAAAGAACAGGTAGGACGGTTGGTTTGCCCAGGCAGACATTTGGCAATAACGGGGGTCGATCAGCGATTTATCAAGTCGTTAGGCGCTTGTTTAAAGCCCCCTTTACACGTCAGCAGGACATTAGCAGATTCTGAGCTGATCATTGATGGTGTGATCGCTGTCACGCTCACGCAGGTCAATGATCAGGAAGGAGCCGTCGTTTTTAGCCAAATGATCTAATGGGAGAATTCATGATGGGCGTGGGGGTAGATACAGGACCTTAAATCTGCACTCTGCACCCTCCTCCCATTCAGTCGCTCTCCGTTCCTCCAGCGCCGGCCGCTGCCAATTCACAGTGAAATAGGAGCTCTTGTTTACATGAATTAAAGTAAGCTCTTTTCATGTAAAAAAAAAAAAAAAAAGTCAGATATTTCTTGATTTGACCCGGATCCAAGAGCTGGAGCTCGGAGGAAGCCAATGTTTCATATTGCTAAAATAACAGAGCAATATTTACTTCTATCTGGCCGGGATACAACGCGAGATTTCTGGAGGTAGAGGAGCCGCAACGCAGAGCAAGAAAGAAAGAACGGCTCCGAGATGGGGGAGAAACGCCAGCACTTGTACGGGTCACAGAAGAGGCTGCAGACAAGAAAAATATATACACATCTGCTCCTCACTGCCCCCAGATACAGCACAGCCGAAAAATCAGGCTGGCTCGCAATACCAGGCACAGCCATAGGCAGGAGGGGCGCTGTGGCTGGAAAGATAAGCAGATGTTTACAAGATTAAAAAAAAAAAAAAATACTGACAACTATTGTGAATGGTGAATCCTGTAATATCTACTATATTTAGAGGTGTAATCCATCATTGTACTGGAGGAGGAGGTGAGCTGTGATATCACGTATTGTGACTGATGGATCCTGTGTAATCTACTGTATATAGAGGTGTCATTGTACAGCAGGCGGAGGAGGTCAGCTGTGATATCACGTATTGTGACTGATGGATCCTGTGTAATCTACTGTATATAGAGGTGTCATTGTACAGCAGGCAGAGGAGGTGAGCTGTGATATCACCTATTGTGAATGCTGGATTCTGTGTTGTCTCCTGCATATAGAGGTGCTATCATAAGAGATTTAGTCTCATTCAAACCAACAAAGTCCAGATCAAAGGGGTTTCTGGGGAAAAGATATGCGGACCTAACAATAGTATATGTCATGAGAACACTGCACAGTGGCCACTCTCAGATCACATTCACTTCATTAGGAGCGGAGCTCCAGTACAGAGTATGGCCACCACACGGTGTATGGAGCTGTGCCGTACCAGCCTGGCACACCTGAAATCTTACTGACGATGGCTCCAGGTATCGGCCGAACGGTGAGAGTGGCAATGGTCGGACCCCAACTCATTCAATATTTGGGGGCAGCCCACCAATACACAAGTCCTGGGCAGCCCCTTTCATTGAATTCTACTTTTTTTACAGTCAACAATGTGAATTGGGATCAAACTAAGAACCTGAATTTTTGGTAAATCGCATAAAGAGAAAGTGAAGGAGGATGAGCTTATAGTATAAGGGAGGGGTACCCACATTATAGGGGATAACGAGGCGAAAGAGGAAAGAGCAGAGCCCTAAAGCGGGCAGAGCGGAGGCTGCGGGCAGAGCGGAGGCTGCGGGCAGAGCGGAGGCTGCGGGCAGAGCGGAGGCTGCGGGCAGAGCGGAGGCTGCGGGCAGAGCGGAGGCTGCGGGCAGAGCGGAGGCTGCGGGCAGATGCTGTCCTATTACCAGGCAGGAGAGGGATCAAAGACTTCGGCCGGGGCTTTTGTAATGAAAGCAGTTTCTGTTTGACAGGAAAAGGGGGATATTTCCAAAGACACATGGAGAGAAATGCCAAAATAAAGTGAGAAGTTGGGAAAGCGTTTATTCGCTTGTGGTAGGAAAAAAGTTACTGCCGCTCTTGAATGGGAACCATGAGTTGCAGTCAGTGCATTTTCCATCATGTTAATACACAGTCATGTCTCCGAGGGCCGCGCGCCTGTGATGTGGGATATTCCCCGAACTGGAGCCATGGAGGCTGCTCCACCACAAGGCCGAGGCCAGGGGTTACCATAATAAGGCCGAGCCGCGTCACCGTGTCAGGCGACTAACACATAAACAACGCGGCCACGTGCATCACCGAAAGGAACCGGACACCCAACACCCGAGGATCAACCCCAGAGACCGTACAAGAGAACTGCTTAAATAGCAATCACACAAGGTGCAGTCTCCACAGCCGCGCTCCAGTCTCCACAGCCGCGCTCCAGTCTCCACAGCCGCGCTCCAGTCTCCACAGCCGCGCTCCAGTCTCCACAGCCGCGCTCCAGTCTCCACAGCCGCTCTCCAGTCACCACAGCCGCTCTCCAGTCACCACAGCCGCTCTCCAGTCACCACAGCCGCTCTCCAGTCTCCACAGCCGCTCTCCAGTCTCCACAGCCGCTCTCCAGTCTCCACAGCCGCTCTCCAGTCTCCACAGCCGCTCTCCAGTCTCCACAGCCGCTCTCCAGTCTCCACAGCCGCTCTCCAGTCTCCACAGCCGCTCTCCAGTCTCCACAGCCGCTCTCCAGTCACCACAGCCGCTCTCCAGTCTCCACAGCCGCGCTCCAGTCTCCACAGCCGCGCTCCAGTCTCCACAGCCGCGCTCCAGTCTCCACAGCCGCGCTCCAGTCACCACAGCCGCGCTCCAGTCACCACAGCCGCTCTCCAGTCACCACAGCCGCTCTCCAGTCACCACAGCCGCTCTCCAGTCACCACAGCCGCTCTCCAGTCACCACAGCCGCTCTCCAGTCACCACAGCCGCTCTCCAGTCACCACAGCCGCTCCAGTCAGAGGCCTGAATGGTCCAGGAATAACCTGCAGGGAATTTCCAACTCATGCAGTTTGCCACACATTTTTTGAGGAGGATACCTGTCTGAATGGTGATCATTAATAATTCCTGGCACCCCCTACACTGCAGGTTATTAGCCTGGTGCTCCCACAGCTAAAGGGAGCATTTACATTTGCAATCCATTAATTAGCATTATTCTACCTGACGTTATAATAGAGCTGTCACAATTAAGGCTTATTCACATTATCCAAGAGGTCAGACTCTGGCAGTGACATGGGTAGTTCAACTGCTCCACCGCACTAAAGTGAGCCCCCTCCCCGCCGCACTAGAGTGAGCCCCCTCCCCGCCGCACTAGAGTGAGCCCCCTCCCCGCCGCACTAGAGTGAGCCCCCTCCCCGCCGCACTAGAGTGAGCCCCCTCCCCGCCGCACTAGAAGGAGCCCCCTCCCCGCCGCACTAGAAGGAGCCCCCTCCCCGCCGCACTAGAAGGAGCCCCCTCCCCGCCGCACTAGAAGGAGCCCCCTCCCCGCTGCACTAGAGGGAGCCCCCTCCCCGCCGCACTAGAGGGAGCCCCCTCCCCGCCGCACTAGAGGGAGCCCCCTCCCCGCCGCACTAGAGGGAGCCCCCTCCCCGCCGCACTAGAGGGAGCCCCCTCCCCGCCGCACTAGAGGGAGCCCCCTCCCCGCCGCACTAGAGGGAGCCCCCTCCCCGCCGCACTAGAGGGAGCCCCCTCCCCGCCGCACTAGACGGAGCCTCCTCCCCGCCGCACCAGAGGGAGCCCCCTCTCCACCAGACTAGAGTGACTAGACCAGCCAGGGTCGTACTCCTGTCCAGCCGCTTCCCTGATACCTCCACCTTGTGCCAGCCATTGCACTGGTTACCCTTGCATCAGAGAATACAATCCAAACTTATCCTTCTCACCCACAAGCTCTTTACAGTTCTGCACCACCATATATCTCATCATTCATCTCTGTTTATAACCTTACTAGTGCTCATCATTCAGCACACATCCTCCATAATCTGAACCTCGCACCTTCGTCTGCAAGACTTCTCTCATGCTGCACCATGGTTCTAGAATGCACTACCCCAAATGATCTGAGTAATATCTATCCCACATGTTTTTACGCAAATCTTTTTTTTTTTCTTTGCTGTGCGGACAAATATATGCTGGGATCACATCAGCATATTTCACGGGGGTTCTGCACACATCCTCCATAATCTGAACCTCGCACCTTTGTCTACAAGACTTCTCTCATGCTGCACCATGGTTCTGGAATGCACTATCCCAAATGATTTGACTAATATCTATCCCACATGTTTTTTAAGCACATTTTTTTTTTCTTCGCTGTGCAGACAAATATATGCTGGGACTTTTCCAGAGCACATCAGCAGATTTCAAAAGGGTTTAAGCCCCTAATAGACTGATGTTGGCCGGATCCAGTGATATCGACCCGTCAGTTTAATGTGTGTGGGAGGGCGTTCCACAGATGATTTCGGAGGAGAAAGGATCTGTCTTATTTTGGATTGCCGATCCTTTTGTTTTCCGGGAGAAGAACCTGGCAGCGGCATAGGGAACAAAGAAGCACTTGGCCGGGATGAGCAATCCTATGTATGGAGGATTCAGGAGGGAGCGCTGTTGGGCGAAACAATGGCCAAATATTCGTTCCACTAACCGCTATCTATTATGTATGGGTGGGGGGGGGCTTTAGAAGCAGAATCTGTGCCTAAATTCTCATCAAATCCATGATATATGAACATTCCTTATGTTTTATCTACAGTGTCCCTCCGAGCCACTCGGATGTACAGGGAGCGGTTGGCTGTCGGTCTAATCGGACAATACATAGGGTGTCAGGGGCGCCGCTGTACAGGACAAGAACAGCCCGGAGGACGCGGCGCAGCCCGGAGGACGCGGCGCAGCCCAGAGGACGCGGCGCAGCCCAGAGGACGCGGCGCAGCCCAGAGGACGCGGCGCAGCCCAGAGGACGCGGCGCAGCCCAGAGGACGCGGCGCAGCCCAGAGGACGCGGCGCAGCCCAGAGGACGCGGCGCAGCCCAGAGGACGCGGCGCAGCCCAGAGGACGCGGCGCAGCCCAGAGGACGCGGCGCAGCCCAGAGGACGCGGCGCAGCCCAGAGGACACGGCGCAGCACAGAGGACACGGCGCAGCACAGAGGACACGGCGCAGCACAGAGGACACGGCGCAGCACAGAGGACACGGCGCAGCACAGAGGACACGGCGCAGCACAGAGGACACGGCGCAGCCCAGAGGACGCTAACCCCTACATTCTCAGGACCTCTGAAGTGGTAGAATGCCTTTATGAGAACACAGCGTGCCCTGGGCTGCCAACACATTTTTCCTTGCACAGTCTCCAGGTTTCCCATACATCCAAGCAGCCCCATAATTAGCCGGACTAATCAGTGTAAAGCAGCTCTGGTCACTGCCGACAAGCCGGCAACAATGTAATCTCCAATAGGATACGTGCAGCTATCGGCGCAGTCCGGGCCGCGCTGCGCACAAATGACAGGCTGAGTTAAGATAGCGGGGTCTTGTGACCGACCTCTGGACATCACTGGCACCGCAGTGACTAGACCGAGTCTCCAGGCTCTCAGCCCTTGGCATGACGGCTTCCTGACTGGACACATTCCCAAATCTCCCTGCACCCCCTCGGCTGCAATTGTCCCCTCTGCCTCCTCCTTTAATCACTTTTTCCCCCCTGGATGTTTAGTTAGCAGTTTCCAAATACATAATAAGTCCGCTTCTCCAAAGTAAATATTCTCAACCAGAGATAAAAAGCAAATACCGCCCGTTAACTCCTGACGGGCTGAAGCGGTCACGGCAGCTAGGACACGGACGAAAAAATACAGAAACATAGAAACCAGAGAAACACTGGAAAAACAGAGATCCGGATCTATTCTGGGATCCGAAATGATATTTGGGTGCATGGTCAGGGGTCTAAATTCAGTTGGCGGTCTGATTTAGTTTGGGGGTCTGAATATGTTTGTGTCTGACCTAATGGCTTTGTTTTCATTCAGGGGCATGGTCTGGGGTCTGAGATCTCAACTAAGCATCTGAATTTATTTGGGGAGACGGTCTGAGGTCTGAATTGGGCCCTTTTCACACATCAGTTGTTTGCCATCAGTCACAATCCGTTTTCTCGACGGATCAGTCACAGATTGTGGCAAAACTGATGCGACGGATCAGTTTTGACGGATCCGACTAGCTGGGGGATAAATCATAAATGGAGCATGCTCAGTTAAGGCTATGTTCACATTTCCGTTGTTTAGGATCAGTCACAATCCGCCGCTCTGATAAACAACGCAATCCGTTTGGTGAATTCCGTTGTTTCCTATAGACTTGTATGAGCGGCGGATTGTGACTGATGACCCGGCGTTGCATCCGCCGCGTGGCGCAGTCGTTTACTGACTGACCGTCGAGCGGGAGGGATGCAGCATGCAACTTTTTTGTTGCGGCAAAAAACGCACCCCGCAGGATTCCGTTGTAATCCGTCAGGAGGCATAATGTAAGTCTATGGTGCAGGATTCCGTTATCCTGCGTCACGCAACAGATTCCAGTGCAGGAATCCGTCTCATTTTACTGAGCATGCCCAGCATGTCCAGCAGAACGTCCGAAATCATGTAAAATCAGTTCCCCTCTCTCTGTCTCCCCCCCAACGCACGTTTTAAACTGAAATGACCGCCCAGTTGTACAACGCATCAGTCACAAGCGTTAAGCAACGCAGGTGAGTGATGCAAAAAAAAAAAAAAAACGGAAATGTGAACATAGCCTAAAAAAAACGGAATCCATCACTGGATTCCATCATTTGAGGAATGACTATGGATCCTGCGCCCTTAGGCTTCCATTCTACCAAACGACGGACGGCGACTGATCCGTCACTGTCCGTTTTTTCGACGTAGACAAAAAAAAAAACGTTACTGTGGACGTCATCTCCGTCTGACAGACTTTTTTTCAATGGATCCATCGGATGGATGAAACGGGAGCCATCCGTCGCTAATACAAGTCAATGAGAAAAAAACGGATCCAGCGGAATCAGTCGCTGGATCCGTTTTTTCTCACAATTTGACAGATTGTGACTGATGGCAAAAAACTGATGTGTGAAAGGGGCCTTAATTTTGAAGTCTGGATTTATTCTTGGGTCTCTATATACTAAGAAAAGAGCCATAAACCTGAGATAAATGACAGCCGACAAGCGGGAAGAGAGAAGACATGCGAGACCGGACACGTCCAGCAGCCGCATAGTCTCCCCTGAAAATAAAATGATAGGGTACTGACATCCCACCGGCCTGAGATTTCTCTCCCTAAGATATCCCTGCACCGCACAAAACAGATGATCAGCTGGTCCAGCCAAATCGGAGGGTTCGGCCGACCTTCATCTAATCTGTATGGGGGCCGTACAGTTCTCTTGTGCTGCCCCCGAGTCTCCTTCTTCCACAAGATACATATTTTCCCACCGATATCACCATTGTGGTCAGGGATTGGTGCCATGTGGTTACAAATTTCACCTGATCTACGAGTAACATCACAACCGGTAGGGAAACCCTATGGCAGGGTGGGAAGGGAGGCATAAAAATGTCGTCATTGCAAGGATTTACCTACCATACATACTGGTGATATGTGCCAAGTACTGATCAATGGGTATCTGACCCCAGATCACTACAATGAAATAGCTGTGGAGACAGGAAAGGTTCCAAGTTGGAAAAGCCTACTAAAGTTTGGGCTGAGGCAGCTGTAACAGCCAAAATTGACAAGGCTTAAGATTACTACTTCTTTATGGGGTTAAAGCCTGAAGAGCGGGCACTACCATGCTCGGGACTGGTAACTAGTGAGGAGTGGGCACTACCATGCTCGGGTACTCAGTACTCGTAACTAGTGATGAGTGGGCACTACCATGCTCGAGTGCTCAGTACTCGTAACTAGTGATGAGCGGGCACTACCATGCTCGGGTGCTCAGTACTCGTAACTAGTGATGAGCGGGCACTACCATGCTCGGGTGCTCAGTACTCGTAACTAGTGATGAGCGGGCACTACCATGCTCGGGTGCTCAGTGCTCGTAACTAGTGATGAGCGGGCACTACCATGCTCTGGTGCTCAGTACTCGTAACTAGTGATGAGCGGGCACTACCATGCATTAGCTTCCCGCCATGTCCTCCATTATGTGACTATGTATTAGATGCAGACCCGCGCCTGTGATCTCTCCTTCCTGGTATCTTTGCTGTCTACATCTGGGGCTGTTTATTATGAGTGGAGCTGTTTGGCGATATGTATGTGAGATGCTGCCAAATCAGGCTGTTTTTATTTCTCGATGGCACAACATTATTCAGAAATGACAAGCGCCGAATCCTCGCTCCTTCTAGAGACCCCAGAGCCCCAGCATTCCTCACTTCCGTCTAACAAGTGGTATTTGGAGCCGCGTCCAGCGCCGGTTCGGCTCTGTGATGTGTGATGAGCTGGCAGCACCCGGCCAATAGGCTTGGATCTTCATAAAGGGATTTAGCCGGGGGGCCTGGTGCACGGATTCGGTCGCAGGAATGGCGCAGCACTTCACACGTTTCCAGCATCCTGACAATCATCCCACAACGCAGAAGGGTTCGGATCAGTGGTCATGTGAGGTTCTGAGAGGTTGAGGGAATTAAAGCCAGATGCCAGGCAAAATGGAAAAAACAAAAATGGGGCGTGTGTCCATGAATCCATAGTAAATCATGTGGCTGTGCCATAACCTACTGATTGATGGAAGCTTAGCCTCTGGTGTCCGAGCCAATTCTGAAAATGAAGTAGCCCCCGTGCCAGGATAGAGTCCCCCTATCACATTCCATGGTGGGAAAACCAGTATACCACCTTCAGAAGACTGGGCAAACCCTTCCAAACTGCTTAAGTGCTCTATGTAACAAAAAAAAACACAGAAAACCAACCTTCATTCGTCTCACGGAATGCCAAGCGCTGCAGCCGATCAGCCACCGTGGATATAAGTATAAGGATACTTATAACTTAATTCTTTTGAAGAGGTCAAAAATAATTTGTTTTCTATGGGTTAATTAGTGCCAAATATTTTTGGTCTTTTTTTATGAGATTTTTTACTTTTAATTTTAAGAATTTAAAATTAGTGATGGGTGGCAAATAACCGGGATCTGCGGATTTAACCGAAATTTAATAAATAAATAAATGGAACCAGCCCAGAATTGATTCCAGATATCTGGCCGGATGCCTGTCCCCATTTAAGTCTATGGGGACCAGAATCCAGAGCTTAAAAATAGTGGTAGAAGGGATACGAGGATTGGAGATGCGCGTTATACTTACCGAAGCTCCAACGCGGCTGTACACTGCTTCCAGTCCGCTCACTCTTCTTCTGGGGCTGCTCATTATAGCTCATCCATATGCACTGCTTTCCCCGCCCACCGGGGGATCCTGGTGTCTGTGATTGGTTGCATTTAGTCAGACGCGCCTCCAGCCTGTGACAGTGTCTGATTGCTTGCAATCACAAACCTTGTCTGCAAGTCTATATCATGGTGTGGTGTAAAAATAAATCAATAAAAAAAAATTGGTGTAGGGTCCCCTCATATTAAGATACCCAGCATAGATAAAGCATAGGGCTTCAGGCTACAGCCCCCAGCCGTTTGCTTATCTTGGCTGTGTATTCCCAGGCTGGGAAGACTTGTGGTGATTGGGCCCCCCAGCCTAAAAATTGCAGCCAGCAGCCACCTAGGATTGGTGCAACCATTAAATGTGACAATACCGGCACTTTACCCCGCTCATTCCGATTGCCCGGGTGCGGTGGCAATCGTGGTAATAATGGGTTAATAGCAGCTTCATGGATTAGCGATAATGAGCAGCCCCGGAAGTAGAATAAGCGGCCCGGAAGCAGTTACAGCCGCACCGGAAGTATAAATGCACTTCATTCTTATTTTTCCCTTTTTTTTTTTATTTATTGATTTATTTATTTTTTTATTTCCAGAGTTGCCGGATCTGGATCATTACCTGGAGGTCCCTGAGAATTCCAGGCCAAACACTAGGGCCAGAACCGCACAATCTGGACTTTTACAGTCCGGGTCCGCACATCACTATTTAAAATTAAAGAAGACAAATTTACAAAAAAGGGTTTATATATATTGGGAAGGGTGGATTTTGTTCTTTGTTTTCTTTTAAACTTCATTTAATTTACTTTTTCTTTCTTTAAAAAGCAGCTGAATTTTTTTTTTAATGCCCAAAAAAAAAAAAAAAGTAGCAGCACAAGTACAATGCCCTGCCCGTAACGCT
Organism: Anomaloglossus baeobatrachus; assembly: GCF_048569485.1. NCBI lineage: Eukaryota > Metazoa > Chordata > Amphibia > Anura > Aromobatidae > Anomaloglossus > Anomaloglossus baeobatrachus. Next base: position 901,407,658 of record NC_134353.1, on the reverse strand, counting down.
CTCCTACACGGGCACAGACACCATTTCCAGAGATCGCTCTCATATATCTGGATCTCATTTGGGTTGATGCCGGCCCCGACATGTAATTACCATCTGACTGCGACGTCGACTTTCCACGACTTATAAATAAAAGGGATTACATTGATCAAGGGGCATTGTGCTTTAACGAGTTCCTCTCCGATAACTGAAAACACCCATTTGACACTTGGAATAAAAACAAGTTTGGGGAGATGAGATGCACATGTGTCTGACATTATGTGGGCAATGTTTGCGGCGGCGAGGCATGAGGCACACCAGTCCTCGTGCCGTTTTCAGGGGCTCCTCCTGTATGATGTACGATCAATCCTGTACATGTTTTAAGTCTTGAGCTAAAAGGGGTCTTTGAGTGGTTATTAAATACTAGAAGGTGGCCCGATTCTACGCATCGGGTATTCTAGAATTTACGTATTGTGTAGTTAATGTATGATTTTTGTTACATATATATATATATATATATATATGTTGTGTGTAGTTACCAAGTGTTTGTGTAGGGGCTGTACATGTTCTGGGTGTTGTCTGGGTGTGGCGGGGGGTGAGAGCGGTGTTTGTGTGTGTTGCGTTGTTTGTGGAGCGCTGTGTGTCTGTAGCGTTGTGTGTGTGTGTTGCGCGGTTTGTGTGGGTGTGGAGTGCGTGTGTGTGTTTTGGGGGAGGTATGTTTTGTGCAGTGTGTGTGTTGTGCGGTATGTGCGTATATTTGTGTGTGCCGCGGTGTTTGTGTGTTGGGTGTTGTGTGTGTGCGGCGTTGTCTGTGTGTGTGGGTGTCTGTGTAGGGCGGTGTTTGTGGTTCCCGGTGTGTGTGGTGTGTTGTGCAGTGCGTGTGTGGCGGTGTGTGTGTGTGTGTGTTGTGCAGTGCGTGTGTGGCGGTGTGTGTTTTGGGGGGAGATGTGCACCCCCCATCGTGCTCCATCCCCCATGCTGCGCATCCCCCATCGTGCTCCATCCCCCATGCTGCGCACCCCCCATCGTGCTCCATCCCCCATGCTGCGCACCCCCCATCGTGCTCCATCCCCCATGCTGCGCACCCCCCATCGTGCTCCATCCCCCATGCTGCGCACCCCCCATCATGCTCCATCCCCCATGCTGCGCACTCCCAACCGTGCTCCATCCCCCATGCTGCGCACTCCCCATCGTGCTCCATCCCCCATGCTGCGCACTCCCCATCGTGCTCCATCCCCCATGCTGCGCACCCCCCATCGTGCTCCATCCCCCATGCTGCGCACCCCCCATCGTGCTCCATCCCCCATGCTGCGCACCCCCCATCGTGCTCCATCCCCCATGCTGCGCACCCCCCCATCGTGCTCCATCCCCCATGCTGCGCACTCCCCATCGTGCTCCATCCCCCATGCTGTGCACCCCCCATCGTGCTCCATCCCCCATGCTGTGCACCCCCCATCGTGGTCCACAGTCACACATCAGACAGTATAGACGCACACATCTGATCGCATACACTCACACCTCCGGTGGGAGGTCCCAGCAGCTGTGCTGCACACCGTGCTCCTCTGCTTTCTACCAACTCGCACACACCCGATCACATACACGCACACACCCGATCGCATACACGCACACACCCGATCACATACACGCACACACCCGATCACATACACGCACACACACTGACGATATCGCACATACGCGCTCACACACTCACAACATCCGGAGATACCACATGCTTCTGGCCATGTGATCCTCCGGCAGGTCCTGGAAGATCACTGCACGCACAGGATCGTCGCCGAGAAGCAAGCGATATCACGGGATGCTGTGAGTGTGTGGATGCGATCTGATGTGTGTGTGAGGTGTGTGTGAGAGTGAGTGTGATCTGATGTGTATGTGTGTTCTTATGTGTGTGCGTGTGTGTGTGTGTTCCGCCACTGCAGGACCTTGATGCGCTCACCTGGGAGCCGGTGTACGCTGGTAACCATGCTATACAATATTACATGGTTACCAGCGTACCCCACCCCCCGCTCGCACGGGAGCCCACACCAGCGTACGCCGTCAACCCCAGCAATGCGAGGGTATGTGTCGGCTGGGTTGGCGGCGTACGCTGATGTGGGCTCCCGGGGGTACAGCACTCACCTGGGAGTCGGGTCTCCGTGTCGTTTCAGGGAATGCGTGCAGGGGGCGGGGCCAGTGCGAACGTGCAATGCGTGAGGGGGCGGGGCGTAGCCGAGTTGCTAATGCATGCAGGGTGCCAAGGCGAGCAGCCAATCGGTGTGGGGGGCGGAGCCTGGGCGAGCGGCCAATCCGTGCGGGGAGGCGGAGCCGAGCAGAGGCGAGGCGAGCGGCCAATCCGCTGTTTGTCACCGCAAGGACACAATAAGGACACAATTTTGGAGCAAGACAGACAGACAGACAGACAGACAGACAGACAGACAGACAGACAGACAGACAGACAGACAGACTAAGGCAATTATATATATATAGATATAAATATATCTATCATAATGGGTTCTTTCTGCAATACAATTCAGCTCCACTTCTTGTGACTTCCTGCAGAGATTGTGCTTATATGGTGCAGGCAACAAGAGTAAGCACAGCTGCAGTGAAAAGTATGAGGGATGGGGCAGCAGCGGGATTGCAGACTCAGAAGACAATGCCGATCATAGCTGTGCATAAAGGGAGCTAAAAAGAAGTCAACAGTGATTAAAATACCCAAGGTTAGAGACCTAAATACAATCCTGACACTGGCGTCCGCCTCCCCCTGATCTGCCAGCTCCGTGGATCCATTTCTCATCAAAGTCGACAGTCTCCAGGACCGGAACTATGGATGAAATACCCCAGAACGCCCTCACGGGGCGCCACCCTGCAGAGGAATGCCGCTGGATAAAGATGCCATGGAAAACACATTAAAAAAAGGGACAGCGTTTGAAATGTGAAACAGCTGGCAGAGAAACAATAGGGGGAGCGAGGACATAGCTAATTGTGTGCGGCACACGGAGGAGGCTCGGAAAGCAGGCTCGTCTGGCTCGTCCTCCACGCTCTGAAATAAATTCCGTATGGGGGAAATTCTCATCACACAGAGACAAAGACAAGAAAGTCCTTAATGAGTTTTCCCTCAGCACATAAATGTGAGTGCGACGAGCCGGTGATAGCACGGTCTCTACCAAAAAGGGGCAACCGGTCCAATAGGAAGCGCACCAGTGCCAATCCGTCAGGGAAGGAACAGGCGGGATATTGGGTGCAACATACGAGACCCTGGTCATACCTTATACTCATGATATTGTTGCATTGCAGACATTTGGTAAATTCAAAAAAGTTCATTTTTTTCTTATTAATGTGCACTCTGCATCCCCCATCCCCCATCTTGACAGAAAAAAAGAAATGTAGAAATTTTTGCAAATTTAGTAAACAAGAAAAAATGAAATATCAAATAGTCGTAAGTATTCAGACCCTTTGCTCAGATACTCATATTTAGGTCACATGCTGTCCATTTCCTTGTGATCCTCCTTGTGTTGGTTCTTCTCCTTCATTGGAGTTCAGCTGTGTTTAACTAAACTGATAGGACGTTATTTGGAAACGCACACCTGTCTATATGAGACCTCACAGCTCACACTGCATGTCAGACCAAATGAGAATCATGAGGTCAAAGGAACTGCCCAAGGAGCTCAGAGACAGAATTGTGGCAAGGAACAGATCTGGCCAAGGTTACAAAAGAATATCTGCAGTACTCAAGGTTCCTAAGAGCACAGTGGCCTCCATAATCTTTAAAGGGAAGACGTTTGGGATCACCAGAATTCTCCCTAGACCTGGCCATCCAGCCAATCTGAGCAATCGTGGAAAAGCCTTGGTGAGAGAGGTAAAGAAGAGCCCCATTGTGGCTGAGCTCCAGAGATGCAGTAGGGAGATGGGAGAAAGTTCCACAAAGTCACCTATCACTGCAGCCCTCCACCAGTTGGGTCTTTATGGCAGAGCGGCCTGATAAAAGCCTCTCCTCAGTGCAAGACATATGAAAGCCCGCATAGAGTTTGCAAAAAAAAACACATGAAGGATTCCCAGACTATGAGAAATAAGATTCTCTGGTCTGATGAGACGAAGATAGAACTTTTTGGTGATAATTCTAAGCGGTATGTGTGGAGAAAACCAGGCACTGCTCATCACCTGCCCAATACAATCCCAACAGTGAAACATGGTGGTGGCAGCATCATGTTATGGGGGTGTTTTTCAGCTGCAGGGATAGGACGATTGATTGCAATTGAAGGAAAGATGAATGCGGCCAAGTTCAGAGATATCCTGTAAGGAAACCTCTTCCAGAGTGTTCTGGACCTCAGACTTGGCCGATGCTTCACCTTCCAACAAGACAATGACCCTAAGCACACAGCTAAAATAACAAAGGAGTGGCTTCAGAACCACTCTGTGACCATTCTTGACCTAAACCCAATTGAGCATCTCTGGAGAGACCTGACCATCCAACCTGACGGAACTGGAGAGGATCTGCAAGGAAGCATGGCAGAGGATCCCCAAATCCAGGGGTGAAAAACTTATTGCATCATTCCCAAGAAGACTCATGGCTGTACTAGCTCAAAAGGGGCTTCTACTCAATACTGAGAAAACGGTCTGAATACTTACAACCATGTGATATTTCAGTTTTTCTTGTTTAATAAATTTGCAAAAATTTCTACATTTCTGTTTTTTTCCTGTCATGATGGGGAGCAGAGTGTACATTAATGAGAAAAAAAATTAACTTTTTAGAATTTACCAAATGGCTGCAATGAAACAAAGTGTGAAAAATATAAAAGGGGTCTGAATACTTTCCGTAACCACTGTAGGTTTTCAAAATTGTGTGTTTGTTGCTTATGGCAACAGTGTTCTACGTAGGCGGGAAAACCAAATGGCAGCATCTAATGCAATATTCACAGCAACTGAGAGCAGAGGAGGGATAAAATTCTTGTTTCTACAAGGAAAGTCCATGAAGGATATTCATGGTGATATGTCGCAGGCATTGGGGGATCAATGCCCTTCATATTAGACAGTTAAGAACCAAATTTGCCAAATTTGAAACGGGCCACTTCAGCCCCAATGATGAGGAACGTCCTGGACGACCAAGAGTGGTTGTTGTTCCGGAGATCGTCGATGCTGTGCTCAATCTCATACTGACTGGAGAATCCATGAATTTCAGCTAAAGCAATAGCAGACATAATGGGGATTTCCTGTGAACATGATTGTGTCATTATCCATGAACATTTGGACATGAGGACACGATATGCAAAGTGGGTCCCCAAATGTTTGACAACAGATCAGAGAAGCATGCGAGTGACAACTTCCCGGTCCATTTGTCAGCGTTTCTGGACTGATAAGAACTTTCTGGATCGACTGATAACTATGGATGAGAACTGGATTTATTTGTATGACCCTGAAAACAAGGAGCAGTCAAAAAAGAGTGGAGGCACAGTGGTTCTCCTCGCCCAAAGAAGTTCAGGGTGGAAAAACCAGCCACTAAGGTGATGGCGTCTGTGTTCTGGGATAAGGAGGGCATGCTGCTAGTGGACTACCTTCAAAAGGGTTCCACCATCAATGCAAGGTATTGCATTAAACGTTTGGACCAATTGAAGGCCAAAAGGCACTGCAAGCTGTCCAAAGGACTCTTGTTCCTGCAAGACAACGCCTCCATTCACACTGCATAAGCGACCACGGCAAAACTGGCAGAGCTGGGCTTCCAGCTGGCTGACCACCCACCTTATTCACCAGATCTAGCTCCCTCCGACTATCATCTGTTTCCAAACCTGAAGAAACACCTCAAGGGTACCAAATTTCCCACCATTACTGATGCCATGGCTGCTACTGATGCCTGGTGTGAGGCACAACCGAAATCCTTCTTTTGCTAGGCTTACAGAACTTGGAATACCGATGTAAGAAGAGTGTTGTCATCAGTGGAGAGTATGTGGAATAAATGTAAAGCTTCATCATCCCATCTCGTTTCTTTCTGGGTAAAGCCAAAGACTTATCAGCAGCCCCTCGTATACTACAGCCTGCCAGGAAAACAAATTGATAACGTTCAGTCGATCCCGGAACAGTGCTCATATTGCTGGCGGCAGATCGCCTTCTATATGGAAAGATGTGCTCTCAACGACATTCTATAGGCACAATAAGGGATGTGATCAGTGAGCGAACAAGCTGATCGATGCCATGCTTACAAATGCAAAATATTCAGGAACGTAGGTTCTTTAAATGCTCATTTGCCGCCCCCCCCCACCACCCAAAAAAAAAAAAATTGTCCCTTGTGCCATTGCGGTATTTTCACTGCTCATGTGCACAATTGCCTAATTTTGCAAGGGAGCAGCGGTCTCACCTGCAGGACTGTGTGGCCGATCATAAAGCCGTGCAGCTTTGCAGGTGAAATAGTGGATTCCATGCAAAATCGGGGGATTGTACGGTGGAGGGACCGCAGTCTCAAAGCATTGCTGAGGATTCAAGCCGAAACACAAAGGACGCCTGAAGGACCCATGCATTTTGGTTGCGCGGCTCATACACATACTCATCCATACACAGCAGTGCTCGTTCTTCCCAGTGCTCCTGCGTTCTCTATAAGCGAGACTCTGCCAGACATCTCTGCCGGAGGCGGCTTATATCTAGGGGACAAAAGGATCTACAGTCCGAATTCGGACATCTCATCTCTCCCGACATCCTCAGAAGAAAATGCAGAGATTGGCCGGGTCGGCTGATGTGGGTGAACCCCTACTGTTCCTTTCACACGTCTGCCCCCTTGGCCACAGCCTTCTGTGGCCGCTCCCCATTGGGTATCCTACCCCAAGATAGTCTCATTTTGTCCCTTCCCAAATTTTCAGCCACTTTACACTATAATGAATAAATATTGCTATGGCGATGTAGCAGAGCTGAAGTTGCGGTAAGCAATGTACTGACCGTTTATTGATGTACAGTGGTTTTTGGAGTATGGAAGAAGCCTCTGAACCTTTCCTATATTAAATGGTAGCACGCCTATTAAACGGGTGGTATACTGATCACTGGTGATCCCCGATCAGAGACCCCCGCTGATGCGGAGGATGGAGCTGCTGCAGGTATACTTTATCTTTGTGCGGTGACCTTCTTGGTGCAGGCCAGACTCCGGACCCCAATATTCGGTGGGACGAAACGATTCCAGATAAGGAGGGGTTACATGACGGCCGGTGAATCACAGCCAGAAACAGGAGAAGTCGGTGGCTCAGTGGTTAGCACTGCAGTCCTGCAGCGCTGGGGTCCTGGGTTCAAATCCCACCAAGGACACCATCTGCAAGGAGTTAGTATGTTCTCCCCGTGTTTGCGTGGGTTTCCTCCGGGTTCTCCGGTTTCCTCCCACACTCCAAAACACATACTGATAGGGACTCTAGATTGTGAGCTCCAATGGGGACAGTGTTGCTGATGTATGTACAGCGCTGTGGAATTAATAAGGCTATATAAATGAATAAAATTAATTATTATTATTTATTATTATTATTATTATTATTAAGTCACAGCAATGTCTCCAGGACGGTATCAGCGGAGGGCGTGAGCCGCCTAATAACCAGCGCCATAATAGATCGGCTCTGCCCATGACGTGTCCGAGCAATGAAGGAAAATGTGTAATCGCACACTCGCCATTACATGATTAAATGAAAAAATAAAAAAATGAAAAGGTCTAAGAAATAAATTACAGAGGCGGCGCGGGGACATTTCATGAGATTCTCTAACCAGGAGGCCAAAATAAACTCTGCGCGGCGATAAACACCGGCACATAATAGACAACGCGGGGACACAAGACGGCCGGTGCGGAGAATACAGAGTGCAGCCAGCGCCCCCTGGCTCACAGCACCGAGTATGACACCCAGACACGCTCCAGAAAAAGGGAAAACGACCCAAAATATCTTCGGTCGCTCAAAGTCGCACGCTGGTAGCCTGAGAGGCAGCGGTGAAGACCCTCATAGATGGTCCCCCTTTTGATTTCTTCTGCAGGGCTTCCATGGAGATCTTAGGTGGGCGCCTTCTGGATCCGGAGGGTTTGGGGGGGGGGGGGGGGGTGATGATTGTGGCCTGAGGATTGACCATTCAGACTAGAGACTGGTGGATTACTGGCCCAAACTACAATGTTGCCAACAATGGCAGATTAGGACACATCGGAGGAGCGCAGGGGCAGGAGAGCTGGCGGGATGATCTGATCAGCTTCAGGTGTGCACTGCTTACCTAGGACATGGGCCACCTCTGATACACTGCAGAGGTGGCCGGTAACCAAGGCAACAAGCAATAAACTAGGGGTAAAGTGCAGGATTCAAAAAACACTCTGAAATTTTACACCTTTATGAGAAAAAGTATGACGGCAATCATCACTATGTACGAGCCATTACTGCTCTTTTCCATGGAGAAAATGTGCGCTTGGCCAAGCCAAGAATATATGTATACGGAGAGAATGGGAAACAAAGCCGCATATAAAGCATAAAAGAGGGATTCTGAAAACATGACCGCTTTCTTTCAGGAGCGGCGCCTCCAGTCACCATGGATTTTGCTGGGTACTGCGGCTCTGTTCCGCTTACCTTACTATGGCTGCGTGGTAATACCGATCATTACCCATGGTCAGGGGTGACATCTTTTCTTACAAGAAAGCAGTTTTGCATTTTTTTTCTAATCCCAAACCCTTGAAAGCGATAACGCAGACGTAGCAGTTTGGGTATAAGCATTCGGTGCAAGTCGAGTGTTAACTTGGAAAATGTTTGATTTGTATCTCAGCAAAAGAATAAAACTTAAAAAAAAAAAAAAAAAAAAAAAAAGGAATCACATAATGAGTGTAAGTGCAGGACATTGTGATTTTTTTTTTTTTTTTTGGAACGTTGCTGGTATAATGAATGGCGAGAGTCGGCGCATGCACTTACTGGTCAGACTGTGGGAATCAGGGACCCCTATTCTGGAGAGCCGGCACCTGCATCTATAAGGCATTTATGGCATAATCTATTGATATGCCACAAAGTTTTCGGTGAGAAAACCTAAGGCCCTGTGCGCACACTGCAGATTTGTTTCAGAAATGCACCTTCTGGCAGAAAAACGCACCCAAAAAACAAATGCGTTTTTTTGGTGCGTCATGTCCCTGCAATTTTTCTTATGCCTTTTAACCATTAAGCAATGCCATTATAACGCAGGGACAAATAACGCAGGGACCTACAGAAAAGAAGTGACATGCTGCTTCTTTTTGCTGCAGAAATACTGCAGCAAAATCTGTAAGGAAAACACCTAGGTTACTTACCGGTAGCCGGTTTTTCCAGAACCCATGACAGCACCACGTGATTATATGGGTGCTGTCATGGGTGAGGGGAAAACACCTAGGTTACTTACCGGTAGCCGGTTTTTCCAGAACCCATGACAGCACCCATATAATCACGTGGTGCTGTCATGGGTGAGGGGAAAAAGGAAGCAACATGCGCGCAGCATTTCAGATTTATCATAGACTTTGCTGGAGAAGGACTGCATGATGTTTATCAACACAAACTGCACCAATTCTGCACCAAAAAACGCAGCAAAAAAAGCCTCTTACAAAAACTATTGTGTGTTTGCAGGGGTTTTTCACAAGTATTTTTCATGATTTCTTTTCAGAAGCACACCGCTCCCCTACTTTCCTGTCTGCTGGGGGTGGTTAGTGTGCTCCTGATTAATTAACAGCATGCATGCGCAGTAGCCTCGTGACGCTTGCCCAAGCTTCGTCCTGCCGGGCTGCAAGCACCGTACTTTTTATTTTATAAGATGTACCGGATTATAAGACGCACCCCAAATTTAGAGGAAACAAAAAAAATGTAAAAAAAAATATGGTGTCAGTCTTACAATCCAGTGGTGTCTTACCGGAGAGGGAGGCAGCAGTGGTGGATCGGGGTCACAGGAGGCAGAGGTGTAGGGTGTGGAGTAGGGTGATGGGTGCTGGAGTAGGGTGATGCTGCAGGCGGTAGAGCGGGTCGCAAAGTCTGTCCCAGATGTTTGCTGCAGGCACTGTGAGGAAGGCGCATCCAGAAACTGTCGGCAGTGTGGGCTTCAAAGAAATGGTGGGCGGAGTCAGCACATGCGCAGATGGAGTTCAATAACAAGCCGAGATATCACCTCCGGGAGCAATTTTCCTTAAGTCCACTGCAGGGAGATCAATGGTCCGGAGGCAGCGGATGCACAGATGAGATCTTGAGCTGAGAGCTCCAACTGCGCATGCGCCAACTCCGGATGCCATTATATGAAGCCCGCACTACCGACATTTTCAGAATAGCCCCTGCCTCGTAGCCCGGAGCCCCAGCCCAATGGCCGCAGCCCCAGCCCAATGGCCGCAGCCCCAGCCCAATGGCCGCAGCCCCAGCCCAATGGCCGCAGCCCCAGCCCAATGGCCGCAGCCCCAGCCCAATGGCCGCAGCCCCAGCCCAAAGGCCGCAGCCCCAGCACAAAGGCCGCAGCCCCAGCACAAAGGCCGCAGCCCCAGCACAAAGGCCGCAGCCCCAGCACAAAGGCCGCAGCCCCAGCACAAAGGCCGCAGCCCCAGCACAAAGGCCGCAGCCCCAGCACAAAGGCCGCAGCCCCAGCACAAAGGCCGCAGCCCCAGCACAAAGGCCGCAGCCCCAGCACAAAGGCCCCAGCCCCAGCACAAGGCCCGCAGCCCCTGCACAATGCCCGCAGTAAACCCGCAGCATCTCCTGTGACCCCTATCCACCTTCCCCAGTAAGCTACATTCAGATTCTAAGATGCATCCCTCATTTTCCTCCTAAATTTTTGGGAGGTAAAGTGCGTCTTATACTCCGAAAAATACGGTAAATTGCAGAGTTATTTGCTTTAACAAGCATTTTGCACTTGTATCAATGTCAAATGACGAGAATTAAGATTTAAAGGGAACTTGACGGCTGATTCATTCCGCCCCAACCACAGGCAGCAAGTAATGGACACTGGCCCTATCATTTATGTTTTCAGTGAAATGCTGTGGAGTAGTGAAAACATGATATTCAAAGCCGGACAGGTGACTAGTCCAAGAGGCCGGTCCCAGTCAGGTCTGCGCTGTGTGTGTGTATAGGGAAAGACCGGTCACTTAAGGTGAGCAGATAGCCCTCGCTGGGACTGGCTTTTTGGACTACTTGCCTGCTTGGCTTTGAACATTCTGCTTTCACTACCTCGCAACATACCTGGCTGCAAGGATAGAGCCGGCGTCCGACACCTGCACCACTGCTTTCAAGGCATCAGCACAGTGGGCAGAACCTCGTGGCTAATCAATGTCAGGTAATCCTTTATCTCATCTCCAAAAAGAAGTCTCCAAAAAGAAGTCGTGTCTCTATCTTGGTCTCTTGATGATTTTGATTTTTTTTTGTGGCTTCTGTAAGTTTTGCAAAAATCAATGACTAGACCAAAAAAATAGTATGTGAGCCCCCACATCACTGACCCCAATATAGGCTAAAAAAATAAACACGCTACTCACTTGCCACACCGGAGGCCAAGCCGTAGAGTAGACCACCCCCATCCTCCTGTTGCTGGAAGATGTGGGACCCCGGTGGGGGGCTTTTCTCCTGTCTGATGAAGTTATACAGTAATGTTTTCACCAGTCGGCTAGTGTATGGAAGACTGCAGGAAAGGGAGAAAAGACATGTAATATCAGGTTTATTGCTCTACCGGTCAGTGTAAAGAAATAAAAAGTTTATCCTCCAGAGCAGCACTCCCGATTCATCTGGCGGAGTTACTGTTTCCTTTCTTTACTTTTCTTGTACTGATACTAATACAGACTGTATGTCCTGACCAGTACAGGATAACTAATGTATGTACACAGTGACTGCACCAGCAGAATAGTGAGTGCAGCTCTGGAGTATAATACAGGATGTAACTCAGGATCAGTACAGGATCAGTAATGTAATGTATGTACACAGTGACTGCACCAGCAGAATAATGAGTGCAGCTCTAGAGTATAATACAGGAGGTAACTCAGGATAAGTAATGTAATGTATGTACACAGTGACTGCACCAGCAGAATAGTGAGTGCAGCTCTGGAGTATAATACAGAATGTAACTCAGGATCAGTATAGGATAAGTAATGTAATGTATGTACACAGTGACTGCACCAGCAGAATAGTGAGTGCAGCTCTGGAGTATAATACAGGAGGTAACTCAGGATCAGTATAGGATAACTAATGTAATGTATGTACACAGTGACTGCATCAGCAGAATAGTGAGTGCAGCTCTGGAGTATAATACAGGATATAACTCAGGATCAGTACAGGATAAGTAATGTAATGTATGTACACAGTGGCTGCACCAGCAGAATAGTGAGTGCAGCTCTGGAGTATAATACAGGATGTAACTCAGGATCAGTACAGGATCAGTAATGTAATGTATGTACACAGTGACTGCACCAGGAGAATAGTGAGTGCAGCTCTGGAGTATAATACAGGATGTAACTCAGGATAAGTAATGTAATGTATGTACACAGTGACTGCACCAGCAGAATAGTGAGTGCAGCTCTGGAGTATAATACAGAATGTAACTCAGGATCAGTACAGGATAAGTAATGTAATGTATGTACACAGTGACTGCACCAGCAGAATAGTGAGTGCAGCTCTGGAGTATAATACAGGAGGTAACTCAGGATCAGTATAGGATAACTAATGTAATGTATGTACACAGTGACTGCACCAGCAGAATAGTGAGTGCAGCTCTGGAGAATAATACAGGAGGTAACTCAGGATCAGTAATGTAATGTATGTACACAGTGACTGCACCAGCAGAATAGTGAGTGCAGCTCTGGAGTATAATAGAGGATGTAACTCAGAATCAATGTAATGTAGTGATATATTATATGTGGTTTAGTTTAAAATGTAAATCATGATATGGGATTCAGTGGTGGGCAGGCTACATGATGATTTGTGGTTAAATGTCTTTATTACATTCATTTCCACAGGGTAACACTTTGCACAAGGTATATAATGGTGACTTACCAGCGTCCTTGCATCAGGTATTTGTGGATGGCACCTTCATGGATAATCTCCTTTCGGAAGAGCTGGTAGGACAGGAACACTATGAGGGCAGTGACGGCCTCCAGCAGGATGCTGTACGTGATATCGCTGAAAGAGAAAACGGCCATTAGAGGATCCTGTACCTGTGACCCATGGCCGACTGGAATATGGCCGACTGTATATCTCATCCACATTATAAACTGCGGCAAATGCTACAGCAAGAGGCAGAGGACATTTCACAAAAATTGCAATTTTCAAATTTGAAATTCTGCACAGATTGTTCTCAACATTTATCTTATTGCAGTTGGAGCTGGATCTGTTTTTCTGATCCACGCTCCAAATCCCCTGCACAGAAAAGCATATAATGCAAGAAGAGTTTTATCAGCCGCTTCTAACAGGAGGGGAAAAACGTGAAGGTGCAAATCAGCCGCAGCAGGTGCCAATAAATATGCAACCGGCGAATACAGGTCTCATTATTAATAGTATTAGTGCTGCATTTACTATACATGTAAATCACTTGTAAGGCCACATCTGGAATATGGGATCCGGTTTTCGGCTCCACATTTTAAAAAGGACATTCAGAAATTAGAGTCAGTTCAAAGGCAGCAACTAGATTATTACAAGGAATGGAGGAAGGCCGCCCGTATGATGAGAGGCTGGAAAAGTTACATATGTTTAGCTTAGAAAAAAAAAGTCTCAGAGGAGATCTCATTTATATGTATAAATACATGTGTGGTCAATATAAAGGACTGGCACATGACTTATTCCTTCCAAAGACAATACTAAGGACCAGGGGGCGCTCACTGCGAGTGGCAGAAAAGCGACTCCGGCAGCTAAATAGGAAAGGGTTCTTTACAGTTAGAGCAGTCAGACGGTGGAATGCCGACCACAAGAGGTAGTAATGGCAGATACAAGAACAGCTTTTATATCAGGGCTGGATGATTCCCTCTGTATACAACATTGTAGGTTATAAATGATTTAGGGCCAAAATGTAGAACTGGTGAAGAAAGGAGGAACTAGATGGACCGAGGGCTTTTTTCAACCTATGTAACTATCATACAGTGCTACCGCATGTGTACTGCTTGCTTGTGTTGTGGCCACAGTAGAGCTGCACCTGCACATTCATTTCCCTAGGATAGGATTTTTGGTAAAAGCAGAGTCCATCTTGGTAGTTGTGATCCCATCCTCTGCCTGCCCTGAACTGAAGGCCTGCCTCTGTTATATCTGTATGGAGTGTAATGGGACAGCAGGAGCAGAGACAAAGACCCCCACTTCCTGTATAGACACAAAAAGTGGCCACCACACTTCCTACCAATAGACAAAGACCCACCCCCCCACACTTCCAGAAGCAACAAAGACCTGCCCCCACACTTCCAGAAGCGACAAAGACCGACTCCCAAACTTCCTGTAGAGACAAAGACATGCCTCCACTTCCTATAGAGACAAAGATGCGCCCCCCACTTCCTGTAGAGTGACAAAGACCCGCCCCAACTTCCTGTGGAGCGACAAAGACCAACCCCAACTTCCAGTAGAGCGACAAAGACCCGTCCCCACTTCCTGTAGACACAAAGACCCATCCCCCACTTCCTGTAGACACAAGACCCGTCCCCCACTTCCTGTAGACACAAAGACTCGTCCCAACTTCCTGTAGACACAAAGACCCGTCCCCACTTCCTGTAGACACAAAGACTCGTCCCAACTTCCTGTAGACACAAGCCCCGTCCCCACTTCCTGTAGACACAAGACCCGTCCCCACTGCCTGTAGACACAAAGACCCGTCCCCACTCCCTGTAGAGAGACAAAGACCCGTCCCAACTTCCTGTAGACACAAGACCCGTCCCCACTTCCTGTAGACACAAGACCCGTCCCCACTTCCTGTAGACACAAGACCCGTCCCCACTTCCTGTAGACACAAGACCCGTCCCCACTTCCTGTAGACACGAGACCCGTCCCCACTGCCTGTAGACACAAAGACCCGTCCCCACTCCCTATAGAGAGACAAAGACCCGTCCCAACTTCCTGTAGACACAAGACCCGTCCCCACTTCCTGTAGACACAAGACCCGTCCCCACTTCCTGTAGACACAAGACCCGTCCCCACTTCCTGTAGACACAAGACCTGTCCCCACTTCCTGTAGACACGAGACCCGTCCCCACTGCCTGTAGACACAAAGACCCGTCCCCACTTCCTGTAGACACAAGACCCGTCCCCACTTCCTGTAGACACGAGACCCGTCCCCACTGCCTGTAGACACAAAGACCCGTCCCCACTCCCTATAGAGAGACAAAGACCCGTCCCAACTTCCTGTAGACACAAGACCCGTCCCCACTGCCTGTAGACACAAAGACCCGTCCCCACTCCCTATAGAGAGACAAAGACCCGTCCCAACTTCCTGTAGACACAAGACCCGTCCCCACTTCCTGTAGACACAAGACCCGTCCCCACTTCCTGTAGACACAAGACCCGTCCCCACTTCCTGTAGACACAAGACCCGTCCCCACTTCCTGTAGACACGAGACCCGTCCCCACTGCCTGTAGACACAAAGACCCGTCCCCACTTCCTGTAGACACAAGACCCGTCCCCACTTCCTGTAGACACGAGACCCGTCCCCACTGCCTGTAGACACAAAGACCCGTCCCCACTCCCTATAGAGAGACAAAGACCCGTCCCCACTTCCTGTAGACACAAGACCCGTCCCCACTTCCTGTAGACACAAGACCCGTCCCCACTTCCTGTAGACACAAGACCCGTCCCCACTTCCTGTAGACACGAGACCCGTCTCCACTGCCTGTAGACACAAAGACCCGTCCCCACTCCCTATAGAGAGACAAAGACCCGTCCCCACTTCCTGTAGACACAAGACCCGTCCCCACTTCCTGTAGACACAAGACCCGTCCCCACTGCCTGTAGACACAAAGACCCGTCCCCACTCCCTATAGAGAGGCAAAGACCCGTCCCCACTTCCTGTAGACACAAGACCCGTCCCCACTTCCTGTAGACACAAGACCCGTCCCCACTTCCTGTAGACACAAGACCCGTCCCCACTTCCTGTAGACACAAGACCCGTCCCCACTTCCTGTAGACACAAGACCGGTCCCTACTTCCTGTAGACACAAGACCCGTCCCCACTTCCTTTAGACACAAAGACCCGTCCCCACTCCCCGTAGAGAGACAAAGACATGTCCCTACTTCCTGTAGACACGAGACCCGTCCCTACTTCCTGTAGACACGAGACCCGTCCCTACTTCCTGTAGACACGAGACACGTCCCCACTGCCTGTAGACACAAAGACCCGTCCCCACTTCCTGTAGACACAAGACCCGTCCCCACTTCCTGTAGACACAAGACCCGTCCCCACTTCCTGTAGACACAAGACCCGTCCCCACTTCCTGTAGACACAAGACCGGTCCCTACTTCCTGTAGACACAAGACCCGTCCCCACTTCCTTTAGACACAAAGACCCGTCCCCACTCCCCGTAGAGAGACAAAGACATGTCCCTACTTCCTGTAGACACGAGACCCGTCCCTACTTCCTGTAGACACGAGACCCGTCCCTACTTCCTGTAGACACGAGACCCGTCCCTACTTCCTGTAGACACGAGACATGTCCCCACTGCCTGTAGACACAAAGACCCGTCCCCACTCCCTGTAGAGAGACAAAGACCCGTCCCAACTTCCTGTAGACACAAGACCCGTCCCCACTTCCTGTAGACACAAGACCCGTCCCCACTTCCTGTAGACACAAGACCCGTCCCCACTTCCTGTAGACACAAGACCCGTCCCCACTTCCTGTAGACACAAGACCCGTCCCCACTTCCTGTAGACACAAGACCCGTCCCCACTTCCTGTAGACACAAGACCCGTCCCCACTTCCTGTAGACACAAGACCCGTCCCCACTTCCTGTAGACAAAAGACCCGTCCCTACTTCCTGTAGACACAAGACCCGTCCCCACTTCCTTTAGACACAAAGACCCGTCCCCACTCCCTGTAGACACAAGACCTGTCCCCACTGCCTGTAGACACAAGACCCGTCCCAACTTCCTGTAGACACAAGACCCGTCCCTACTTCCTGTAGACACAAGACCCGTCCCTACTTCCTGTAGACACAAGACCCGTCCCTACTTCCTGTAGACACAAGACCCGTCCCTACTTCCTGTAGACACAAGGCCCGTCCCTACTTCCTGTAGACACAAGACCCGTCCCTACTTCCTGTAGACACAAAACCCGTCCCTACTTCCTGTAGACACGAGACCCGTCCCTACTTCCTGTAGACACAAGACCCGTCCCTACTTCCTGTAGACACAAGACCCGTCCCCACTTCCTTTAGAAACAAAGACCCATCCCCACTCCCTGTAGAGAGACAAAGACCCGTCCCAACTTCCTGTAGACACAAGACCCATCCCCACTTCCTGTAGACACAAGACCCGTCCCCACTTCCAGTAGACACAAGACCCGTCCCCACTTCCTGTAGACAAAAGACCCGTCCCAACTCCCTGTAGACACAAGACCCGTCCCCACTTCCTGTTGACACAAGACCCGTCCCTACTTCCTTTAGACACAAAGACCCGTCCCCACTTCCTGTAGACACAAGACCCGTCCCCACTTCCTTTAGACACAAAGACCCATCCCCACTTCCTGTAGAAACACAAAGACTCGCCTTCACTTTCTGTAGAGACAAGGACCCATCCCCACTTCCTGTAATCCCTCTCTGTCTCTGTTGCTAGAGGTGGATTACACCTGTCATCAGGTGGAGACTGCAAGTTACACAGGAGGGAGACACTTAGTGGACGGCATTTTTTTTTTGGAAGTTTAAAATTCAAATAAATATATTGGTGCAGATTATCTATCCACTTATCATACAAGTCCAAACTGTGTAAAAGCCCAGGTCTACGATGAGCAGATTTCAGCGAGTCTTTTCATTACTGCACAGATATTGTTACTGGATTTATGAATGAAAAAAAAAGGAAAAAATGTGAAAAAGGGAAAAGAAAAAAAAAATATAAAAAAGTGTCTTGGTCTCGTAGAAAAACAACATTCAATATCAGTTTCCCAAAGCCAGAATTTGCGTTAGATTGCTGTTACCCAGGACTAGGTGTTCTGTTCCCGAGCAGCTCAGGTCACAGCATCGGTGATATTCCCAGAGCTATCATCAGCCTTCCAGAGGGGGAGGAATGAAGGAAGTGGTGTTTGGCCCCAAATTCTTGTTCGCTCCCTCCAAAGAAAACATTCTCCTGAAATCATCCCAAATTCATGTTCTATCTCTCCTATGTCTAGTAATTATATCTTAATGTGCTGTTTACACGGCACGAGGTGCAGGCTCGGCAGCGGGAAGAAGAAGCAAGAGTCTGTTCTTTTATGGGAGAGAAATGAACACATCACCTTATAGAAGGGGGCACGGAATACCCAAGTGGCAGCACATTACGCTGCCAATCTGAGACATTGTCCTCATGTAGTAATGTCACGGTGCCAGCCTGCATCAATCATTATGACGGCTCCTCCAGACACTGCTGTCACAATCAGCCGACCGTCGTAGGTGCTGAAAGCTGACCCCGCACTGACCTGATATGGATGATCAACTATCAATTTTGTAGAACCCCTTTAAATTTTGTCAGTAGAATAGGGACCCCTACAATATATGTCCACCCTGCCATACACGATAAAGAAGGGTCAGCCAAGGTCACAGATGTGTGCATAATCGGCTCAACTGTCTCCTGATGACGAAGGGATCCTATAAAATGTTAAAAACTAAACTGGTTGGGGGTCCCTCTAATGGAGCCCCCACTGCAAAACAGAAATATGGAGCCTGGTGGACATATGGCCAACAATATGGAAATGGTTGGCTGGTAAAATTACCTCTCAGTAGGAAGGGGGCGCCCCACCAGTCACACAGTGCTCCCCGGTAATACGCCGATACTAGGCTGCACCCACATCCTCACTGTCTGGTACCGGAGCTTTCTACATCGTCTTTACATTTATACAGCTCTGAGGTCTAGACTGTGAGAATGTGTCACTGCCAAAGGCAGCAATAAACCTGGTGTATACAGGTGTCTTCATTACTTATGGGATATCACAGAATGTCAGACTCCTGATCGCTCCTCATTTTTTTCTGAATAGGTTGTCTTTACAGATAGACTTATGAGTGTTGTCAGCATTGCTGCAGAGGTTACAGGGGTGGGGGATCCGGCTGTCAGTGGTCAGACCATAAGCTGCCCACTGCATCACATTGGTCTGCATGGTTGTCATCCCAGAAGGAAGAATTTTCTAAAAATTATGCACAAGAAAGCCCGTAAACAGTATTCTGAAGACAAGCAGACTAAGGACATGGATTACTGGAACGGTCCTGTGGTCTGAGGAGACCAAGATAAACGTATTTGGTTCAGATGGTGTCAAGCGTGTGTGGTGGCAACCAGGTGAAGAGGACAAAGACAAGTGTGTCCTGCCTACAGTCAAGCATGCTGGTGGAATGTCATGGTTTGAAGACAAGTATGTCCTGCCTACAATCAAGCATGGTGGTGGGAGTGTTATGGTTTGAAAGCAACTGTGTCCTGATAACAGAGTCAGGTATGGTGATGGAGTATCATGATTTGAAGCCAAGTGTGTCCTGCTTACAGTCAGGCATAGTGCTGGGAGTGTGATGGTTTGGGACTGCATGAGTGCTGCTAGCTGTGGGGAGCTACAGTTCATTGAGGGAACCATGAATGCAAACATGTCCTGTGACATACTGAAGAAGAGCATGATCCCCTCCCTTCATATTCCAACATGATGATAACCGTAAAACACCTCCAAGACCACCAATGCCTTGCTAAAGAAACTAAGGGTAAAGGTACTGGACTGGTCAAGCATCTCCAGACCTAAACCCTATTGAGCATCTGTTTTGAATCCTCAAACGTAAAGTGGAAGAGCGCAAGGTCTCTAACATCCACCAGCGCCGTGATTTTGTCTTGGAGCATGGAAGAGGATCCAGCGGCTCCCGTGGAGCTCTAGTGACCTCCATGTCCAAGAGTGTTAAGGCAACGCTGGAAAATAATGGTTTCCACACAAAATATTCACACTTTGGGAACAATTTGGCCATTCTCAGTTTCTGCTACTAGACACAAAAAAGAGAACACATTTGAGATGGATGGCCTCGAACTGCAAGATGTAAAGGACTTCAACCTACTTGGCTCAATGATCATTTAAGATGCAGCAACAACACCAGAAGTCAATAGAATAGCTATGGGCAAATCAACAATGAAGTCACTAGACAAAGTTCTCAAATCGAGGAACATTTCACTGGTGACAAAATACACGACTCGTACATAGTCTAGTCCAGGGGTGGGCAATTAATTTTCCCATGGGGCCGCATGAGAAATTGGGATTGGTTTAGAGGGCCGGACTAATATAATTACCTCAGTTCTACCCAATATACTACATCACTACACCCCCTCCATATACTACACCTGTAATATACTACATCACTACACCCCCATATACTACACCTGTATTATACTACACTCCCTCCATATACCTGTAATATACTACACCACTATATAATACACCTCCGATATACTACATCATTACACTCCTATATACTACACCTGTAATATAGTACACCTCCATATAGCACACCTGTAATATACTACATCACTACACCCCTATATAGCACACCTGTAATATACTACAACTCCATATAGTACACCTGTAATATACTACACCTCCATATAGTACACCTGTAATATACTACATCACTACACCCCTATATACACCTGTAATATACTACATCACTACACCCCTATATAGCACACCTGTAATATACTACGCCTCCATATAGCACACCTGTAATATACTACGCCTCCATATAGTACACCTGTAATATACTACACCTCCATATAGTACACCTGTAATATACTACATCACTACACCCCTATATACACCTGTAATATACTACATCACTACACCCCTATATAGCACACCTGTAATATACTACGCCTCCATATAGTACACCTGTAATATACTACACCTCCATATAGTACACCCGTAATATACTACACCTCCATATAGCACACTTGTAATATACTACATCACTATACCCCCATATACTACACCCCATACAGCCTGCACCCCCATATCACACACACTACACCCCATACAGCCTGCACCCCCATATCACACACACTACACCCCATACAGCCTGCACCCCCATATCACACACATTACACCCCATACAGCCTGCACCCCCATATCACACACACTACACCCCATACAGCCTGCACCCCCATATCACACACACTACACCCCATACAGCCTGCACCCCCATATCACACACACTACACCCCATACAGCCTGCACCCCCATATCACACACACTACACCCCATACAGCCTGCACCCCCATATCACACACACTACACCCCATACAGCCTGCACCCCCATATCACACACACTACACCCCATACAGCCTGCACCCCCATATCACACACACTACACCCCATACAGCCTGCACCCCCATATCACACACACTACACCCCATACAGCCTGCACCCCCATATCACACACACTACACCCCATACAGCCTGCACCCCCATATCACACACACTACACCCCATACAGCCTGCACCCCCATATCACACACACTACACCCCATACAGCCTGCACCCCCATATCACACACACTACACCCCATACAGCCTGCACCCCCATATCACACACACTACACCCCATACAGCCTGCAACCCCATATCACACACACTACACCCCATACAGCCTGCACCCCCATATCACACACACTACACCCCATACAGCCTGCACCCCCATATCACACACACTACACCCCCATATGTCACACACCATGCCCACATATCTCACCCTGCCTGTATCCCAACTTACCCCTCTCAAACACTCTGCACCCCTTCACATCCTTCTGTCAGTCTGCAGCCCTCATATGCCACTCACCCTGCAACTCCATCTTCCCTCATATGCCACTCACCCTGCAACTCCATCTTCCCTCATATGCCACTCACCCTGCAACTCCATCTTCCCTCATATGCCACTCACCCTGCAACTCCATCTTCCCACATATGCCACTCACCCTGCAGCTCCATCTTCCCACATATGCCACTCACCCTGCAACTCCATCTTCCCACATATGCCACTCACCCTGCAACTCCATCTTCCCTCATATGCCACTCACCCTGCAACTCCATCTTCCCACATATGCCACTCACCCTGCAACTCCATCTTCCCTCATATGCCACTCACCCTGCAACTCCATCTTCCCTCATATGCCACTCACCCTGCAACTCCATCTTCCCTCATATGCACTCACCCTGCAGCCCCCTCCCCCTCATGTCCCCTCTTTTCTTATTACCAGTCATCATGTGTCCACATCTCCTTCAGGATTCAGTATCTTGCTTTCTGCCCGGCCTCCTGTGTCTCCTCCCACACAGTCACATGGGCGTGACATCATCGCAGGTCCTGCAAGATTAATTATTCCGTCTGCTGTGCTGCTTCTTTCTCCTGCCAGGCGGGAACTTTTGAAATGACACACGCAGCGCAGTACTGACAACGTCAGAGCGCACGCGTGTGTCACTGACAATTAGTGCCGACAGGGAACAGAGGAAAGACTCCTGCGTTCCGCTGCCTGCACTGACTGTGCGGACCTGCACAGGATCTCTCCCTGCTCGGCACGCTGCAGCCCGGCTCCACTGCACCGGCTGAAGACGGGCGGGCCGGTCACAGAGAGCAGGCGGGCCGGATGTGGCCCGCGGGCCGCCCCTTGCCCAGGTCTGGTCTAGTCTGTAGTCACAAGTGGATGCGAAACCTGGACGTAAAGGAACAAGACAGAAGAAGAGTCAACGCCTTTGAAATGTGGTGCTGGAGAAGGAGGTAGTCAATACCATGGATGGCAAGAAGAACAAACAGATCAATCAAGGATCACCAAGTTATGACTTGCCTACTTTGGACACATATGGAGAGCAATCACTGGAGAAGGCAATCATGGTCCGCAGAATACAAAGAAAAAGGCGAAGAGGAAGATCAGCAACCTGATGGCTTGATACAATCAAGATAACGGAGAAGACCCTGGTGGACCTATCTAGGCAGAGAAGACGACGGTGGACCTATCTAAGCAGAGAAGACCCTGGTGGACCTATCTAGGCAGAGAAGACCCTGGTAGCCCTATCTAGGCGGAGAAGACCCTGGTGCACCTATCTAGGCAGAGAAGACCCTGGTGGACCTATCTAGGCAGAGAAGACCCTGGTGGACCTATCAAGGTGGGGAAGACCCTGGTGGACCTATCTAGGTGAGGAAGACCCTGGTGGACCTATCTAGGTGAGGAAGACCCTGGTGGACCTATCTAGGTGAGGAAGACCCTGGTGGACCTATCTAGGCAGAGAAGACCCCGATGGACCTATCTAGGCTGCACAAGATCGATCTTCCCGGTCATCCACCAAGATGCCACGGCTCGAGATCGAGCTGAAGACCATTAAATAATAATAATAGGAAAGTAACAACTTGTACAAGTTCTTCCACCACCTGCGGCTATTATCAGCCCGAGACATCAGGACACAGATACTGAGCATTATTTTGATAAGCCCAGGGATGCGTTCAGAGTCACAGCCGGGAAGAGGAAGCAGATTTGTCAGAGCACCACAACACAAGACTGAGCGTTCCGCTTCCATTGGTGGCAGAGACGTCTCCGGAGGCTTCACAACAGATTATTGCTACATTATCTATCACAGTCATCAATGTAACAGCCGCAGAGATTTGCACTGTCGGTGCAGGCGGGGGAATCAACAGACATAATATCGGGTCTTAGGAAAATATCTCCATTGTAAGAATTTGCAAATGAAATTGACCAGTCCAGCACACCGCAAAAACAGCCTATGGTTTGGTGCAATGTATCAGTCTTTGCGAGCCAAGCTTTACAGCAGCACATCCTTGATGAATGGTGAACTGATCCTTTGTGACAAACCGCAGCGGTCACATCAGCAGTAGACGGTCGCAAACTGCTTTTGACAGTTTAGGTTTCAGTTCACTGACAGCAAGCAGAGTTCTCAATTAAAGGGATTTTCAGATAGTGCTGGTTTTTACAAGTACTGCTGCTTAAAATTTGCAGCCATTCTTAAGAGATTAACATTTACAGCTTGTTACCTAGGAGACCGACCACTGCTGCAGTGTAGCGGGTTTGCACTGCTGGCCACAATTAGGCGGTAACAGCACGCCCTAGCGATCCTGGCCGGTTTCAAAACTCCGCTTACAAGATCCATAGAATACAGCCTTAATACACTCCACTTGCTCTCAATGTCTAACAGCGGTGGTCGGTTTCCAAGGGAACGAGCTGCAAACAAAGGAGAAAAGTGTTGATATCTCAAGAACGGCTGAAAATTTTAATAAGCAGTAAATGGTAAAATTGCTTGTTTTTACAAGGGCTATCTGACAATATCCATGTATGAAGATGGGAATAACACTTTGAGGCCCTGTGCACACTGGGAAATTACTTTTCTTTATAAAAATCCGCACCAGAATACTGCACCTGCGGCAAAAGAAAAAACGCACTTAATTTTTTTGCCGCGGTTTCTTGCGTTTTTGCCACGGTTTTTCTGTGGGTTGGTCCCTGCGGTTTTTTAACACTGTCTATGGAAAAAAAACGCAGGTACCTGCGGCAAAGAAGTGACACGCTACTTCTTTTTTTGTTGCAAAAAAGCTGCAGAGATTCTGCAGCAAAACCTGTAGGAAAAAAAAAAACCCCCGCAGTGTGCGTACAGCATTTTGGATTTCCCATAGATTTTGCTGGAGAAGGACTGCAGGAAGGTTATGAACAAAAAACGCACCTTTTCTGCTGCAAAAACTTGTGGCAAATCCGCGGCTAAAAACGCAGCGTGCACACAGGGCCTAAGGGGTTTTCAAAGATGTTGTAGGGATCATTATGAAATATTGATACCCCCGCAGCTCTTCTGGTGGACTCCTCCTGAACTAGAACACTGGACTAAAGCTATTTTCCTCCCGGCAATGGGATTCAGAACGCTATTAACACTAGAAGTCCCAGGAATTTCGAGCTCTATAGGGTTCCAATGGTAGAAATGTTAAATGCCCCCTCTCTGGGACTTCTAGTGTTAACCTGCAGATTATCCAGTATCTGCAGGTTAATAGTGTTTTTTAGCATGACAGGTTCCCTTAAGATTACCCACCCCCACCTGAATAAGGTTTGCCTGTCTGGAAGAAAAAAAAAAAAAAGTGCACCCCACTCCTTTGCAGCAAACCTCTCCACACGAGATACTGTCCAATTAAAAAGATGCAAAAAAAAACCCCAAAAACTATAATGTTATTTAAATAATAGAGGGAAAAAAAAAAAACTTTAGAGCTTTAAAAATAAATAAATTGTGCCAGGTCAAAGCTGAAGTATGAGCCTGTGAGGGTGAGGAGTCCACTGCGGGAGAACTGCAGCCGGACCCATTGACTTGAATGGGGCTGAGCAGCATTGTGCAGCGCTGCTGGCGTCCGATGAATGGAGTATTCACCATCCTCCTGAAATAGAGTAAAAAGGGAAAGCTGGAATTGTCAGATATTAAAATAGAAGGGATTCGGTGCAATGAGACACGATCAGAGGAAAGAGTGAATGGAATGGGAAGGAAGCGAAGGTCTGACGACAGGAAGGCCGGGGTATAACTGGCACCGTGTCAATGGCGGAGCGCATACATTGTCCTGGGCACAATATACTGCAATCACACACAGGATATATAGCGCTGACTGCTTCCTAGTATTTTGACCTCACATTTATGAAACAATTGGCATGTGGGGGAAGAGGGCACGAGCTCGGCTCTGAATGTCACCAGCAAAATAGTGAAAATCACAAAAAGTCATGAAAGGATGAATCGGCTTTACCTCTACACATTACCCTCGTCTAGTGGAGAAGGACATTGTGCGGTAAATCAGGACTACAGCTAATGACTAGGGGCAAATCACTCATCAATAGAGGTGTGCAAAGATTGACATCCCCCTGGTCTAGGAGCCCCATCAGCAATCCGTGGCCACCGGTCCAGAGGCCTGTGAGCCTCCTACCTGCTAACATTGCTGCTGCCTCCTGATTAGCAGGCAGCTATTAAAAAAAGGAGACAATTGCACTCTATAGCACCAAGATATGTGGAACAATGAGTATGTGAAAATAAACATGAAAAACATGCAAAAATTGAGATTTTGCACACAAAAATGGCCAGTTTTGTGTGAGCCCAACAGCCAGCGACAAGGCGACCTCTTTGTTAGGTCCCTATCAAACTAATGCCTCTCTTTGGGTTAAAAAACCTACAATGGCCATTTTCGTATCTCAATTTTTGCATGTTTTTCATAGCAGTAATGCAAGTCTGTATTCCCATACTCATTGTTACACATGTCTTATCTCTACGGTCATGACTGTAGCAGGACTCGATGGGGTTAAGTCTTGTGGGAGGGGCTTGCTCGGTGGTGCCTCGTTCCGGGACTCACACTGCTTTATTATGGTGTGGACTCCAACGGAACACCGCCAGTAATATTTTCAGCTCTGCTGCGTGCAACTGTTCCTGTGAGAGTTTTCTGTTCTAGTCCGGCTACCCGCCACTGTTCCTCCGGCCCGACCCGACCTCCGTTCCTCCGGGCCGACCCGACCTCCGTTCCGACCCGACCTCCGTTCCTCCGTTTCTCCGGCCCGACCCGACCTCCGTTTCTCCGGCCCGACCCGACCTCCCTTCCTCCGGCCCGACCCGACCTCCCTTCCTCCGGCCCGACCTGACCTCCCTTCCTCCGGCCCGACCTGACCTCCCTTCCTCCGGCCCGACCTGACCTCCCTTTCTCCGGCCCGACCTGACCTCCTTTCCTCCGGCCCGACCTGACCTCTGTACCTCCCTGTCCTCCAGGTTCTGGTCCTGTTCCGTGTTCTCTCCTTATCCCTCCCCAGTGCTTACTTGTCCTCCCGGCATCTGACTTCGGCTTGGTTATCTGACTTTGGCTTCATTACTCTTCTGTACAGACGTATCATCCTGGCATAGACTTTGGCTGATTAACTATCTCTGCGCTTGTTAACGACCTCTAGTAG
Source organism: Anomaloglossus baeobatrachus (assembly GCF_048569485.1). Lineage (NCBI taxonomy): Eukaryota > Metazoa > Chordata > Amphibia > Anura > Aromobatidae > Anomaloglossus > Anomaloglossus baeobatrachus. Next base: position 901,380,665 of record NC_134353.1, on the reverse strand, counting down.
GTGTCTGTATTACTGCACTCAGGAGTCTATATCTACCAGAGTCCCAATGCCCCCTAGTGGTAGCTTGATAGCTACAGAGTGCAACTATCTCCTTTTTGGGACTATGTTTCATGTTCAGTGTGCTCTTGTTCACATTAGAAAGGTAGGATGTGCCATCAGTCTTTTTCCTAAATTAGCGGGCAGCTATGACATCACGCTGCAACGATGACATCACAAATCAGCAGGAGGCAGTTTGCAGGGCTCTGGACCAGACTATAGGTCCGGAAGCTGGAATATTTTTGCTCAACTCTACCCATCAGTGGGGTACAGAGAACAAAGTGACGCATGTCTCATTGTGATCGACCAGTGTTAGGTATTGCAGCTCAATCCTATTTAAGTGAATGGAGCTGAGCCGCGTGTCATAAGACGGCACTATGTGGCTCTTCCACTGACGTTACCCACTGAAGGCAATGACATCTGGGCTCTCCACTCAACAAAGCATAGGCCAAATGGCTTCTTGAATACTTAGCAACGCCCAGTCCAGACAGCAGACGTTGGGTTTGGATGCCGCAGAGACTCAAATGTGACATCAGTGGTGGTGCCGAGAGAACCGGATAGATTTGGTGACCTGTGGCTGCATCTGGAACAGTGCAGCTAATGAAAGCAAATTACTAAAAAAGAAGAGCGCAAGCAATGGACAACCCCTTTAACTGATACTATCAGCATCAAGTATGGCCGGCGCCAGCTATCTGTCCAAAGCTTGATCTTGGACAATGGATTTTACCGGCCTCCGTCGGGTGCTGGGACTGAATAGTCATCTGACAGATCTGCACCCCATCACTGGGCGCCCACAGATCACGGCAGGGATCAATCCACAGGTCGGATTCACCCTCATCAGTAACGGCAAGGAGCGACGAGTCTACAAGAAGACGAAGGTCTGATATCTCCGGTACATGAGTACAGATAAAGCCGCCATAAAGAACAGATCTTCACTTGTAAGAGGGGTCTGCACAGTTTCTCCGATACGTTCTGGACAGGAGCCTCTCTAATATCAGAAGTGGTCCTGTACTTCACCGCTGGCACCGGACACTACTTCTCTATGCTTACTGGACGCGGTTCTGGGTGATTGACTCCTTGTGATACCGTCCTCCCCTGGAGACATGTATCCGAGCCCATTATAAGGTCCTGGCTCAGACGCCGCGGCAGGGGCCCAGCTCTCTGTCCATTACTACTGACCGGAGATTACACGGGGAGCGACGAACGGTGCAAACATCATCAACGGGCGCAAGTAACATCCCCCAAAAAAACAAAAAAAAAAAAAAAAAAAACAAGAAAAAAAAAACCAAAACAAACTGCCATTTTAGGTAACTCTTCAGAATAAGCCGTGTTGCATGTACATGAGGAACAACACAATTTCTGGCCATCATTATTGATTTGTATCTTGTATTTTTCCCCGTTTCCCCGCTACAGACTTTATATTTTATTTCCAGTTCTCTCTGAGCTAGTGAGGTGAGACTAGCAGCTATGATCCCATACACAGAGACATGAGGGATTCCTGCACTCTTCTGTATGTAGCACATGTTCATCGGCAGCAGCATGGAGGACATTACACAGCACAACTGAGCAGTGAAGCTGTGAACCCAGCTCAGAAATGGAAAAAAAACACTTAAAAGAAAGCAGCAGCTCTCTCTTTCTCTGCTCCTCCCATCTCCATAGACTTCAAAAGGCAGCTGTACTAGGATTCCTCACTGAGCGCTCAGCCCTTACTGTTTTCACCATGTGGGATTCAGCAGTTTTTCATGGGGCAGAAGTGGCAGATTTCTCCAATGAGAAACATTATAAAGTTTCTCATATTCACTTGAACTATTTGTGCAAAGTTTCTAGGAATGATCGAATAGTTAAGATCTGCAATCTCCTCCAGCCCAGCCCCCACTGCATGCAATCCTATGGGATATAGTCCTACATGTCTATCCATATCCAATGTGTAAAGCTTTAGGATCAAAACATCATCCGGTGGCCACAGTCTTACCTAGGATAATTTCAGAACACCAGGTAGGGTTTATAAAAGGGAGAAATGCAGTGACCAACATTAGGAAGACAATTTTAGTGGTTGATGCGGTTAGATTGGGGCGTACGGAGGGAAAGGCAAGCCCTGCGTTAGTCACACTCGACGCTGAGAAAGCGTTCGATAATGTTAACTGGAGCTGGTTGGACAAGGTGATGGAGGCCGCAGGGATCTTAGGTAGGATGAGACTCTACATTAACAATCTATATGCCAACTCGGGAGCAAGGATCCACACCCCGGGATTTTTGTCTGACGTGTTTCCCCTGATGAAAGGGACGAGACAGGGATGCCCGCTATCCCCCTTACTATTTAACCTGGCAATTGAACCCCTATCAAGAGTGCTGCAGGGTAACAATAGTTTCAAAGGGATCAACATAAGGGGAATAGAGATGAAGTTAGCGCTTTTCGCCGATGACGTGATTTTATATATGGGGGACCCCTGTTGCGGACCTGCCCTGGACACTTGACATGATTGAAAAATGTGGTGCCTTTTCAGGCTTTAAGTTAAACAAAAAAGAAATGCGAGCTCTTATTTCTGAGCGGAGGTAAAGGGCCAACTGGGGGAAACCCAAGTGAGGGTCATGTAAATGGGATCCCTATAGCGCACTCATCGGTAACGTACCTGGGAGTATATATAGGGAGGACGGCAGAATCAATTTATAAACTGAACTATGGTCCACTGATCAGAAAAATCATTAATCAGTTGAGGGGCTGGAAGGGACTACCCCTGCCATTACTGGCAAGATGCCATCTCATAAAAATGATGAGCTTTCCTAGGCTGCTGTACCCCTTCCAAACGATCCCTCTATTGATAACATTAAAGGACGTTAACAGACTCAACTCAGCGTATGCAGATTTTGTTTGGAGGGGAAAAAAACCCAGAATAAAACTGCGCACGCTGATGAAGTCAGTGGAGGAGGGAGGAATAAATTTCCCGGATGTCAGAGGGTATAACATTGTGTGCATCATGAGACACGTAATTGACTGGTTGAGAGGAACGAGCAGGCACTCAGATTATGAAATGGAACTCAAGTATGCAGAACCATGGGACCTGAAGTCCATTCTACACTCCCCACTGTCCAAGGTTGAAGGTCATATAAGAAACTCGGTTATATTTCGAGACACAATGTTGGCCTGGAGATTGGTTAGACGGAAATTGGGACTTTCATGGAAGGTATCAAAATACCTAAATCCCTGGGCGTCACCAAACTTTCCCCAGGGGAGAGAGAATAAACTATTCCTCAAATGGAAAGAGAAGGGCATTAGGAGAATGATAGATGTCATGAATGTGGAAGAGAGAAGATGGATGACAGGTCGGGAAGAGCTTGATAAATACAATCTCAACGGCCTCCACATCATTCAGTACGAACAATTGAAGCATGGAATAATGAGAGAGCTTAGTGAGATTGGAAGGGAACTGAACAAGAGCATGATTGACGAGCTTATGGGATGTAGTGTAGCAAATGTAAATGTTTCTCGAATATACCAGACATTTAGAGGTGTGCTAACAAGGGAAGATAGTCGTACACTTCTAGCATGGGAAAAACAACTGAAAGGGCAAGAAGTGGTGGAGGTCATACTGAAAGGATGGGTTCAGATGAGGAAACAAGTCACTAACAAGAGCTGGAGAGACACCCAATTTAGGATATTACACAGGGCTGTTTTGGGCTTCAACATACCGGGCAGAGTGGCACGGTGTCCTAAGTGCCACAAAGAAAAAACAGACATGCTGCATGGTTTGTGGGAATGCAGGTCAATAAAGAGGTTTTGGAATCAAGTCAGAGCTTTAGTTCAGACAACATGGAGAATTTCCTGCAAACCAGAGTTAATGGTGTGGATCTTCCATTTTTTTGAGGGTGGAGTCAGAGGGGGATTGAACACTCAGGACAAAAAGACATTTGCAATCATACATGACATAGCCATGATAGCTAAAAGGTGCATCCTAAGGCACTAGATACAGGAGGAGGCACCATCCACTGGGGAAGTCATCGGGGAACTACATAATCTTTTGAGGCTGGAGAAATTAGAAACAGAAAGGGACAAGGATAATATGACAACCAAGTTTTTTGGGAGGTGGAAAGCTTTTATAGAAGTTTATTTCAAACAGGAAGACATAAACCATTTAGTGACACCTTTCAGGCATACGGAGTGGTACCTCCTAAATGAAATCCAGGATACCTTGGGAAAGCTGAGGATTACCTAGCGGGGACCCAGGTGAAGGACAAAGGCGAGATGGTATGGCATCATCAAGGCACGGCATCGACATTAGAAATATTAACCTCATAACGACGGCCGTACGACTTAAAGCGGCGGCAAAACAGGGTACTTATTCTGTTCCGCCGCTTTAAAGCGGCGGCCCGAAAAAACCCTGTAGCGCCCCCCAGCGACCGAAAATCTCGGGGGTTTCAGCTACCGGGGGTAGCTGAGACCCCCCAGATTATGAATCGGGGTGTTTTTTTTGGACCCCGATCATGTGATCGCCGGTATACACCGTATACCGACGAACACATGAAAAAAAAAGAAATGGCCGGTAAAACTGATTTCTTTTTCATCTGACATGATCAAACATGTCAGATGAGAAAGAAATCTAACCCCCTAGTGCCCCCAAAGCCCCCGGTACCGGAGAGTCCCCCCACCCCCACCCCTACCCCCACCGGACATCCAAAATGGCGCCGAAGCGCACAGAAAACTGCCGCCGGCGCCGGCTCTGCAGTCATTTCCCTCCGATCTGAAATGATCAAACATTTCAGATCGGAGGGAAATGTCCTCCCCCTGACCCCTCCTCCGGTCCACCGGAGCCCTCTGGTCACCGGAGCCCCCTCCGGTCTCCAGAGCCACCCCCCCCTCCCCCCTCCGGAGCGTGGAAGATGGCGGCGCACAGCGCGCGGCCGCCTTCATTCTGCTCTTTCTGCCGCATGTGACACGTCACATGCGGCAGAAAGGTGTCCCCAGGTCCCACTAGGTCACCCCCCGTCACCCCCCGTCACCCCCGGTTATACGTTACCTGTCTGCCGCTCCGGGCCCGCGATCGCCGCCTCCTTCTTCTTCAATGCTGGCGGCGCATGCGCAGACAGCGGCTGTCAGCTGGATCCCTGCAAGCAGGAATCCTGCTGACGTCGCTGATGCACAGGCTCCACTGTGGACCGGGGGAGGGTGAGTGCAGTGATCTGCAGCCACACTCCTCACATGGAGAGGCTGCTGTTCCAGAAAATGGGGGGTACGTTCTGTGAGCGTGCCCCTCATATTCTGGAATGAGGTTACTGCAGGTCACTCTGCCCTAGGTTGGACCGGGGCAGTGTGAGTGCAGTATTCTCAGATTACTGCACCCACACTGCTCATGGAGAGCTTGCTCTTCCAGAAAATGGGGGATACGTTCCCTGAACGTGCCCCCCATATTCTAGAAGATCCAGAGCCGGCGTGGGACCTCCAAAATGGATTACAGCGACCGGAATTTCTTTATTTTCAATAAATTGGTAAAAGAGGAATGTTTCGGGGAGTGTTTTTTCAAATAAATTTTTTTTTTGTCTTTTTTTTTTCTATTACTGACTGGGTTAGTGATGTCGGGTATCTGTTCAGATGCCGTGACATCACTAACCCCAGGGCTTGATGCCAGGTGACATTACAGCTGGTATCAACCCCATATATTACCCCGTCTGCCACCGCACCAGGGCGCGGGATGAGCTGGGGCGAAGCGCCAGGATTGGCGCATCTAATGGATGCGCCACTTCTGGGGCGGCTGCGGCCTGCTATTTTTAGGCTGGGAAGAGTCCAATAACCATGGCTCTTCCCACCCTGAGAATACCAGACCCCAGCTGTCCGCTTCACCTTGGCTGGTGATCTAATTTGGGGGGGACCCCACGTTTTTTTTTTTTTTTAAAAAACGCCTGGGGAGCCCTCCAAATTGATCACCAGCCAAGGTGAAGCTGTCAGCTGTGGTTTGCAGGCTACAGCTGTCTGCTTTACCCTAGCTGGCTATCAAAAATAGGGGGGACCCCACGTCGTTTATTTTAATTATTAATTTTTTGGGGGGCTAAATACAAGGCTAGGCACCCTTTAGTGCCACATGAAAGGCACTAAAGGGCGCCAGCTTAGAATATGCAGGGGAATGGGACGTTATATTTGTTTGACATCTATCCATTCATCCATTGTAGCATTTTACGCTGTGTGCCCACAATCAGGGTTTGCAGCGTTTTGGGCGCAGAGTGTTTTCCCTGTGTCCATAACGCTGCGTTGTGCAGTAGAAGCACAGTGGAAGGATTTTTAGAAATCCCATGCCCAATGTGCTTCTTTTCTCCGCAGCATAAACCGACCTGTGGCGCAGCTTCCCGAGCCTCAGCATGTCAATTTATGCTGCGGAGATGAGTGTTCTCTGCAGGTAGCATAGAGCTCCACAGCAGCCTGAACCCAAATCGTGGGCATGGGCAGCTGCGTTCTCCCGTGGACAACACTCACATCTCTGCAGGAGGCTGACACTGTGTACTAGATGCCGTGTCGCTGGATCATGGCCACATAGCCTAACAGTGAGACATTTGTTGCTACAGCAACATTTTTGTGAAGTACCTGTGGATTCAAAATGCTTACTATACTCCTGAATAAAATCCAGTTTCCAAAATGGGGTCACTTGTGGGGGTTTTCTGATGTATAGGTACCCAAGGGGCCCTGCAAATGTGACATGGTGCCCGCAATTTATTTCAACTTTTCCAGAATTCAAATGGTGCTCCCTCCATTCCAAGCCCTCTCATTTATCCAAACAGAGGTTTTTGGCCACATGTGGGGTATCCCTGTGCTCATAAGACATTGGATAACAACCTGTGGGGTCCACGGTTTGTTGTTGTCTCTTGAAAAAGTGAGAAATTTGATGCTAAAGCAACAGTTTTGTGAAAAAAATGAAAATTTTCAATATGGCAACCTAAGCTTATCAAATTCTGTGAAGTACTCGTGGATTCAAACTGCTCACTATACACCTTGATAAAAGCCTTGAGGTGTCTTGTTTCCAGAATGAAGTCACTTGTGGGGGACCGCCACTGTTTAGGCACCTCAGGGGCTCTCCAAATGCAACCTGGCGTCCGCTATTGATTCCAGCCAATTTTGCAGTCAAATGGCACTCCTTCCCTTCCGAGCCCTGCCATGCGCCCAAACAGTTGATTTCCACCACATATAAGGTATCGCCAAACTCAGGAGAAATTGCACAATAAATGTTATGCTGAATTTTTTCCTTTTACTCTTGTAAAAAAAAAAGCTACCTGGTTGAAATAACAATTTTGTGGTAAAATTTTTTTTTTTTTTTTTCATGGCTCAACGTTATAAAATTCTGTGAAGCACCTGGGGGTTCAGGGTACTCACCAAACATCTAGATAAATTCCTTGAGGGGCCTAGTTTCCAAAATGGGGTCACTTGTGCAGGGTTTCTGCTGTTTAGGTACCTTAGGGGACCTCCAAATGCGACATGGTGCCCGCAATCTTTTTCAGCCAAATTTCCTTTCTAAAATTCAAATATTGCTCCTTTCGTTCCAAGCCCTCCCATTTGTCCAAACAAAGGTTTCAGACCACATGTGAGGTATCACCGCGCTCATAAAAAAGTGGTTAACAAACCTTGAGGTCAAATTTTTGGAATTACCTCTTGAAAAAGTGAGAAAATTGATGCTAAAGCAACATTTTTGAGAAAATTATTAAAATTTTCAATATGACAACGTAACGTTAACAAAATCTGTGAAGTACCTGTGGATCCAAAATGCTCACTATACCCCTAGATAGAAGCCTTGAGGGGTCTAGTTTCCAAAATGGTGTCACTTGTGAGGGATGTCTTCTGTTTAGGTACCTTAGCGGACCTGTAAATGCAACATGGTGCTCGCAATCTATTTCAGCCAAATTTGCTTTCCAAAATTCAAATATTGCTCCTTCTGTTCCGAGCCCTCCCATTTGTCCAAACAGAGGTTTCTGACCACATGTGGGGTATCGGCGCGCTCATAAGAAAGTGAAGAACAAGTTTTGAGGTCCATTTTGTTGTGTTATTTCTTCTAAAAGTGAATAAATTTGGGTTAGAGCAACATTTTTAGGTAAAATTTAATTTTTGCTTTTTTTCATTCCACATTGCTTTTGTTCATGTGAAGCACCTGAAGGGTTAATAAACTTCTTGAATGTGGTTTTGAGTACTTTGGGGGGTGCAGTTTTTAGAATGGTGTCACTTTTGGGTATTTTCTGTCATCTAGGCCTATTGAAGTCACTTCAAATGTGATGTGGTCCCTAAAAAACTGGTTTTGTAAATTTTGATGTAAAAATGAGAAATTGCTGATAAACTTTGAACCCCTCTAACTTCCTAACGAAAAAAAATTTTGTTTCCAAAATTGTGCTGATGTAAAGTAGACATGTGGGAAATGTTATTTATTAACTATTTTGTGTCACAGAAATCTCTGGTTTAACGGTATAAAAATTCAAAAGTTGAAAATTGCTAAATTTTCAAAATTTTTGCCAATATTCAATTTTTTTCATAAATAAACACAAAAAATATTGTCCTAAATTTGGTAGTAACATGAAGTCCAATATGTGACGAAAAAACAATCTCAGAATCACCGGGATCCGTTGAAGCGTTCCAGAGTTATAACCTCATGAAGTGACACTGGTCAGAATTGCAAAATTTGGTCTGGTCATTAAGGTGAAAATTAGCTCCGTCACTAAAGGGTTAAAGAATGGCACAGGGGTTCAAGGGTTTGTTTCATGTATGTTACGTTCGGATTTTCTAATTCTAATTTACTATTTGTCAATGTAATCTGAAATGTGATTTGAGATAGAGAGGGGATTTTACCCCTTTCTTTGGTGCATATTGACAGCTGAATTCTTGTCTTTTGTAAATCATACTACTTTTGATACGATATTGAATAGAATCTGTAAAAATCAATAAAAATTGTTTTGAAAAAAAAAAACAAACATCATCCGGGAGACAAAGTATACGCAGAATTAACACAAAATACGCAGATAAATGGTGCTGGATGAGCAATACCATCTATGATGCCAAGGGCTGTGACAGCAGGACTGTGTAAGGCTATGTGCGCACTAGTGCGTTTTACCCGCGGATCTTTGAGAAATGTCTGCAATCTTTGTGCAGACATTTCCCAGCAAATCCTATGTGAAAAAAAAATAGCTGTGCGCACACTGCGGATTTTTCTCAAGAAATTTCCTTGAGAAGAATTTCTTGAGAAAATTTCTTGAGAAAATGAGCATGTCAATTCTTTTCCGCAGGTACCCTGCGGATTTCGGCAGTACAGCCTGCAAAATCCGCAGGGAACAACCTGCGGGAAAATCGCGGCAAATCCACATGCGGATTTGGTGCGGATTTTTTCTGGAGGTCCGGAAATCTTCCACTCCCAGAAGTTTCTCAAGAAATTTTCTTGAGAAACTTCACAGTTCTAGTGCGCACGTAGCCTAACAATACCACTACCATGCAGGAGGGAGAGCCGCAGGGACGGGACGCGGCGATCGTAGTAGCCACGAGGGATGGGGCGCGGCAATCGGAGCGGCACGGATGGGGCGCGGCAATCGGAGCGGCACGGATGGGGCGCGGCAATCGGAGCGGCACGGATGGGGCGCGGCAATCGGAGCGGCACGGATGGGGCGCGGCAATCGGAGCGGCACGGCAATCGGAGCGGCACGGATGGGGCGCGGCAATCGGAGCGGCACGGATGGGGCGCGGCAATCGGAGCGGCACGGATGGGGCGCGGCAATCGGAGCGGCACGGATGGGGGCGCGGCAATCGGAGCGGCACGGATGGGGCGCGGCAATCGGAGCGGCACGGATGGGGCGCGGCAATCGGAGCGGCACGGATGGGGCGCGGCACGGATGGGGCGCGGCACGGATGGGGCGCGGCACGGATGGGGCGCGGCACGGATGGGGCGCGGCACGGATGGGGCGCGGCACGGATGGGGCGCGGCACGGATGGGGCGCGGCACGGATGGGGCGCGGCACGGATGGGGCGCGGCACGGATGGGGCGCGGCAATCGGAGCCGTGCAGGACGGGGCGCGGCAATTGGAGCCGTGCAGGATGGGGCGCGGCAATCGGAGCCGTGCAGGATGGGACGTGGCAATCGGGAGCCGTGCAGGATGGTGCGCGGCAATCGGAGCCGTGCAGGATGGGACGTGGCAATCGGAGCCGCAAGGATGGGGCGCGGCAATCGGAGTCGTGCAGGATGGGGGCGCGGCAATCGGAGTCGTGCAGGATGGGGCGCGGCAATCGGAGCCGCACGGATGGGGCCCTGTAATCAGCCGCAGAATGGATGGAGGAAAATATGGGGGGTGCACACTATGCTTGGCACTATATAGCCAGCACTTTGAGGCTGGTGTGGTATAATCGGAGCGGCTCAGGCAGCATACCTGCTGATACATGTGTAGTACAGAGGAGCGGTCATACATCACACATGTATCTCCGGCGCCGTAGATCTGGTGGACAGGCGTGCGCTACATGGCAGAGTAATGGTGTTTATACCTTTTGCTTTCGGTCATGGTTAATGTAACGTAATTCTAGTTTGGGCTCCGTCCTCCAGCGTTCCTGGAGATGTAGTGGTTTCTTATCTGCCGGCTGTCAGGAGGCTGTCAGCAGAGCCGGACAGTCTGTCTCCTTCTCCCACCGCTGAGACTTGAGTCTATCAGGAGGCGAGAGAGTGGAGGAGCGCGGCCGGAGCATCTGTTACTGCAGCCTGTGACGTTATTAATGGAGTTATACATTACACTTTTAGCGCACAGTAAATCTGACTTATCAGAAAAAACATTCATTACATCCACACGAGGAGGGCCGGGCGGCTGCTCGGGACTCGGGCTCAGGGGCACATAAATTGAAGAAAACACAGATTGCAGCGCGAAGACACAAGGAGCGGATTTATGTCCTGTGGAGGCAGCATGTCTGCACACAAAGCCATGTGTATGGTACTTCCTGGGGGGATGGGGGGGGGGAGATTTACGGGGGTTCCCATGCTTTAAAGCAAGACTGAGTCCTACCCAGACCCCAACACCTCCATACTGCAATGTGCACACTGTCAGGATCCCAAAGAATAGCTGCACAAATACAAGCTCTGCAGGAGACCAGGAAAAATTAGCCACACACATTGGACTGTAGCAAATCAATGATGTCCGTCCAGTGGCGTAGCAACTGCTTTTGCTGCCCGGGGCGGTCGTCACATTTGCCGCCCCCTCCGTTGGCCATCGATAATCCAGAATATATATAACTTGAATAGCTTGGGTATTGGGTGACGGATGGACGGGGGCAGCGGCTGATGGGGAGAGCGGTGGCGGATGCAGGGGGCAGCGGCTGATGGGGGAGGGTGATGGTGGATGCAGGGGGGCAGCGGCTGATGGGGAGGGCGGGTGGCGGATGCAGGGGGCAGCGGCTGATGGGGAGGGCGGTGGCAGATGCAGGGGGCAGCGGCTGATGGGGAGAGCGGTGGCGGATGCAGGGGGGCAGCGGCTGATAGGGAGGGCGGTGGCAGATGCAGGGGGCAGCGGCTGATGGGGAGGGCGGTGGCGGATGCAGGGGGGGCACCGGCTGATGGGGAGGGCGGTGGCGGATGCAGGGGGCAGCAGCTGATGGGGAGGGCGGTGGCGGATGCAGGTGGGCAGCGGCTGATGGGGAGGGCGGTGGCAGATGCAGGGGGCAGCGGCTGATGGGGAGAGCGGTGGCGGATGCAGGGGGGCAGCGGCTGATAGGGAGGGCGGTGGCAGATGCAGGGGGCAGCGGCTGATAGGGAGGGCGGTGGCGGATGCAGGGGGGGCACCGGCTGCTGGGGAGGGCGGTGGCGGATGCAGGGGGGTACCGGCTGATGGGGAGGGCGGTGGCGGATGCAGGGGGCAGCAGCTGATGGGGAGGGCGGTGGCGGATGCAGGGGGGCAGCGGCTGATGGGGAGGGCGGTGGCGGATGCAGGGGGGCAGCGGCTGATGGGGAGGGTGGTGGCAGATGTAGGGGGGCAGCGGCTGATGGGGAGAGCGGTGGCGGATGCAGGGGGGCAGCGGCTGATGGGGAGGGCGGTGGCGGATGCAGGGGGGCAGCGGCTGATGGGGAGGGCGGTGGCAGATGCAGGGGGGCAGTGGCTGATGGGCAGAGCGGTGGCGGATGCAGAGGGGCAGCGGCTGATGGGGAGGGCGGTGGTGTATGCAGGAACAGCGGCTGATGGGGAGAGCGGTGGCTGATGCAGGGGGGCAGCGGCTGATGGGGAGAGCGGTGGCGGATGGAGGGGGGCAGCAAATGGTGGAGGGCAGCAATGGAGGAGGCCGGAGGCGGTGACTACTGTTGCTGCGGCGGCGCGGCTGAAAGGGGGGAGTAGCGGGGGCAGCGGTGGATCGTGGCTGATTGGGGGCACTTGCAGGGATCCCTCTCCTCAGCTTTCACGGATGAAGTGAAGCTGAGGGGAGCGGTCACCGGCCAAAGACCCAAGGTGATTGGAGAGATTGGTCACAAGGCCGATCTCTCCAATCAGAGCTGGGGACGGGTGAAGCAGAGGTCACCCAGCTCCTGCCAGTGATCAGGGCTACAGCTGCACTGATCATGGCTGGATTTCAATGTTTCAGCCATTTTCAATGGCTGAAATATCACAGTGGCTGTGATTGGTTGACAAACGCCGCTCAACCAATCACAGCCGCCGTAGCACCACCCCCCTCCTGAGGTCAGGCAGAGGTCCCCTCCTCCCCGAATCTAAGGTTTTTGCACACCGATCGCAGCCACCGAGGCTCCGGGGCAGCGATTTCGCCGTGACGTACTGGGTACGTCATGGGTCGTTAAGAGGTTAATCTACAATTATTATTTCTTCTATGTTTTTCTATTATTTATCCCCAAAATGCCACCTCCCTGACACGTGTCGCCTGGGGTGGGCCACCCCCTGCGCCCGCCCTTTGCTACACCACTGTATGCGTCCGATTATAATGCTTCAATTCCAATTCCTTCAGTTGATTATTTTTTTATCCCTATTTGCAGAAAAGCAAAAAACATCCAGTGGTGTCAGCCCTGTGACCATCACTCAGGACCCCGAAAAACCTGCGTCACATCTTACAGTCAACTGACAGCAAGAAGTGATCATTACTTACAGGAGAGGAACTTCAACAATGAGATGAATAAGGCAAAACAGCAGTTCTTCCAGGAGGTCTTCAATGTCGGATTCTGGTACGGAAACAGAAATGGGACAAAATAAGAACTCATTAGCTTTATTCATTCTATGAGCCCACAATCATTCCAATATGCAATTATCGCCACAGACACCAGAATAAAGCCACTTTAGACTTGTTTATAGACACAAGGAGGTGGAGGTCAGTCTAGAAAAAACAGCAATTTCAGTAAACTTCTGAAATCTCCAAGACACAAGTCAGAAGTTGTGATGGTTGGGGGTCCGCTCAGCTCACGTCACCGCTGACAGCTCAGAGCTTTCCATACACAGATTAGGAGGATCGGATTTTATTTTGTTCATGTCACTCTTTTACATCCTCCCTGGACCAGGAGCTGGGGTATGATCAGACCATGTCCCTGTACGGTCAGACACGGCCATTACACAGTACACAGCAGGGACACATATATAAGATTATCTCAGCACCGGAACATTTTATATAAACACATCCAATTGCGGAAATTATCATTATTCCAAGATCTATTGATTAACATGAACTTTAAAATCAACAGAAAATCCCTTTAGTATACTATTGTATATATACATACACACATATACACTATAATACTGCCTATATTCCTGATAATATACCTATATTATAATACTGCCCTCTATCTACAAGAATATAACTACTATAATACTGCCCCCTATGTACAAGAATATAACTACTATAATACTGCCCCTATGTACAAGAATATAACTACTACAATACTGCCCCCTATGTACAAGAATACAACTACTATAATACTGCCCCCTATGTACAAGAATATAACTACTATAATACTGCCCCTATGTACAAGAATACAACTACTATAATACTGCCCCCTATGTACAAGAATATAACTACTACAATACTGCCCCCTATGTACAAGAATACAACTACTATAATACTGCCCCCTATGTACAAGAATATAACTACTACAATACTGCCCCCTATGTACAAGAATATAACTACTATAATACTGCTCCTATGTACAAGAATATAACTACTATAATACTGCTCCTATGTACAAGAATATAACTACTATAATACTGCCCCCTATGTACAAGAATATAACTACTATAATACTGCCCCCTATGTACAAGAATATAACTACTATAATACTGCTCCTATGTACAAGAATATTACTATAATACTGCTCCTATGTACAAGAATATAACTACTATAATACTGCCCCCTATGTACAAGAATATAACTACTATAATATTCTTGTACATAGGGGGCAGTATTATAGTAGTTGTATTCTTGTACATAGGGGGCAGTATTATAGCAGTTATATTCTTGTACATAAGGAGCAGTATTATAGTAGTTGTATTCTTGTACATAGGGGGCAGTATTGTAGTAGTTATATTCTTGTACATAGAGGGCAGTATTATAGTAGTTATATTCTTGTACATAGGGAGCAGTATTATAGTAGTTATATTCTTGTACATAGGGGCAGTATTATAGTAGTTATATTCTTGTACATAGGGAGCAGTATTATAGTAGTTATATTCTTGTACATAGGGAGCAGTATTATAGTAGTTATATTCTTGTACACAGGGATCAGTATTATAGTAGTTATAGTCTTGTACATAGGGGCAGTATTATAGTAGTTGTATTCTTGTACATAGGGGGCAGTATAACTACTATAATATTGCCCCCTATATACTGTATTTAGAAATATGGAGAATACGTTGATGGAGAGTCACTATGGACGTGTTTTCTTCTCTTTTTTATTGCCAGGTAATCCCAGGTTATGCTGTCATATGGTGCTAGGATCCCCGGCGTCAGTACAATTACAAATGCTTCCCTTTAATATCTCCTTTCCATTAGTGTATGAGACTGATGTCAGCTACTTAACAGGAGATCAATCTGTGCCCTGGAAACAGATGGAGCATTGAGTCGTGCGGCCGCTCCTGACACATCTCTGTGTCTTATGATTTAATCCAGTCACACTTGTGTGTGATTCAGCCGGATAGTTTTTCCATTCTGCCGCTTATTGCGCCCATCACGGCCTGACCTCGAGTGCCATCTTCCTGTAGTTTGGCCAGGCATGTTTGTGGCGGGAGCTGCCAGGGCCCACGTGTCCGTCATCTTTATGAGACGCTTCCTCTGTACCTGGGCCGGCCTTTCGCTGCTTGTCAAAACTGAAGAGGAATTAAGAGGGTCGATTCTCCTGCGGGACGAGAGGGAGGCAAGAAAAACACCCGAGCGGGAGGAGACGGCTCCCCAAACCTACGAAGCCTTCAGTGGCTTAAGTAAAAATATACTTTCTCCGGGTGTGGTGATTTTACCAGCAAAGCGAGCAAGCCAAGTATCCGAGACCGTAGCCACAAAGGCTACAAGATCTGGAGGCACTGCGAGCAAGACAAGCACCCGAGACCACAGCCACAAAGGCTACAAGATCTGGAGGCACTGCGAGCTATACAAGCACCAGAGACCATAGCCACAAAGGCTACAAGACCTGGAGGCACTGCGAGCAAGACAAGCACTCGAGACCACAGCCACAAAGGCTACAAGACCTGGAGGCACTGCGAGCAAGACAAGCACCCGAGACCATAGCCACAAAGGCTACAAGATCTGGAGGCACTGCGAGCAAGACAAGCACTCGAGACCATAGCCACAAAGGCTACAAGACCTGAAGGCACTGCCAGCAAGACAAGCACCCGAGACCACAGCCACAAAGGCTACAAGGCCTGGAGGCACTGCGAGCAAGACAAGCACCCGAGACCACAGCCACAAAGGCTACAAGACCTGGAGGCTCTGCGAGCAAGACAAGCACCCGAGACCATAGCCACAAAGGCTACAAGACCTGGAGGCACTGCGAGCAAGACAAGCACCCGAGACCACAGCCACAAAGGCTACAAGACCTGGAGGCTCTGCGAGCAAGACAAGCACCCGAGACCACAGCCACAAAGGCTACAAGACCTGGAGGCACTGCGAGCAAGACAAGCACCCGAGACCATAGTCACAAAGGCTACAAGGCCTGGAGGCACTGCGAGCAAGACAAGCACCCGAGACCACAGCCACAAAGGCTACAAGACCTGGAGGCTCTGCGAGCAAGACAAGCACCCGAGACCATAGCCACAAAGGCTACAAGACCTGGAGGCACTGCGAGCAAGACAAGCACCCGAGACCACAGCCACAAAGGCTACAAGACCTGGAGGCACTGCGAGCAAGACAAGCACCCGAGACCACACCCACAAAGGCTACAAGACCTGGAGGCACTGCGAGCAAGACAAGCACCCGAGACCACAGCCACAAAGGCTACAAGACCTGGAGGCACTGCGAGCAAGATAAGCACCCGAGACCACAGCCACAAAGGCTACAAGACCTGGAGGCACTGGCCACAGGCTGTACAACCCACGAGCGGTGACAAAGCGAGCTAAACAAGCACCTGAGACCACAGCCACAAAGGCTACAAGACCTGGAGGCACTGCAAGCTAAACAAGCACCCGAGACCATAGCCACAAAGCCTACAAGACCTGGAGGCACTGCAAGCTAAACAAGGACCTGAGACCACAGCCACAAAGGCTACAAGGCCTGGAGGCACCGGCCACAGGCTGTACAACCCACGAGCAGTGTATTCAGGGCCAAGAAGAGCAATGTGCAGATTACCCCGAAAAACCTGACCCCCGGCTGGTCACAAAAAAAAAAAAAAATAAATAAAAAAAAAAAATCCTGCAATGTTCACACTGACCACTAGTCTTAATATCAGACCGCTACCTCCTATTATTTCTCAGCAGCCACATGTACAGCAATAGCCTGACGCCGAGAGTAATGCAGGCAAGCACTGATCTGTGCAGAGGAGGGGGAGGTGAGCTATGATATCACCTATTGTGAATGGTGGATCCTGGGTTATCTACTGAATATAGGAGGTGCTGTCAGTCATTGTACAGGAGGAGGAGGTGAGCTGTGATATCACCCATTGTGAATGGTGGATCCTGTGCTGTAATTATACAAAAGGAGGAGTCGAGCTGTGATATCACCTACTGTGAATGGCTCTAATGTTGTCGGTCATCGTACAGTGGGAGGTGAGCTGTGACATTACCTATTGTGAATGGTGGATCCTATTTGATCAGTCATTGTACAGAAGGAGGCGTTGAGCTGTGACATCACCTATTATAAATGGTGGATCCAGGGTTATTTACTGTTTATTCAAGTGTTATGAGTTATGGAATGGTGGGTCCTGTGTTATCTACTGGATATAGAGGTGTTAACAGTCATTGTACAAGAGGAGGAGGTGAGCTGTGACATCAGCTATTGTGATAGTGGATGCTCTTATATTCTCTATAGTGGTATTACCAGTCAGAGTACAAGAAGATGAGGGGAGCTCTGACATCCACTATTGTAAATGGTGGGTCCTGTGTTATAAGTCAATGTATAGGAGGAGGAGGTAAGCTGTGACATCACCTATTGTGAATAGTGGTTCCAGTATTATACACTGTATACAGAGATGTCGCCTTTCATTGTAATCCTGGGTAAAGATCAGATATTATGAGCTAAGTATAAAGCTTGATGGTCAAGCACAAGAAAGTACAACCACACCCGGGAAGAATTGGACACCATTGCTCTAGGCTTTGAAAGCTCAGTGCTGTACTGTGAGAGTGAAGGGTCCACGCGTGGATACCGCAAGACCAGCCCCTCATGACACGCCCACAATGCACTTCCAGGCTAATTTGCATAAACCTTCAGTGCGTGATTTCTCAGTGCTGGCAAGATCACTACAAGACAGAGGTTCCTCCTGAAGGTATCAGTTTTGTAAATATGAGGGGGGGGGGGGGGGGTCTGTAGGATTTCAGAGCAAATTATATCCCCCTCTATTCTTATTCTGGATATCGAGGACGTTCCATTAGACAACTGCATTTCAGAGTCCCTGAGATGATGGCGATCACCCAGCTTTCCCAGGATCAGAGAGGACAGATGTGACCGGCCGTCCGCGGGGCGTCTTTCCTGATAAATACCATTCAGAGATTACTTTCTGGACGCCATCGTTCCTGGGCGCCAAGTAAAAACATAACACTCAATTGAGATGTGGGGAAATGAAAAAAAAAAAAAAAAAAAGCAAAAACAAAACAATCCGCGGCCGTACAGGAAAGCAATGAGCTCAGGGCTGGTGAGTTACCGCGGCCCGGGGTGTATTGTGTTCCTCACAATGCGGCGCCCTCTGCACTCCATGCACTTCCTCCACAACGTGATCTGACCGCAGAAAGGTCGGCCAGGTCCTCACATGATGTGGAGCCCAAAATCCTCCCAATGTAAACAGCCAGAGACTGCGGCTGGAGCCGGGGCGGCCGTGCGGGGCCAGCGCTACCAAATATTATCTTGTTCTCTGCAGGGTGGGATAAAGTGACCCCGGGGCTCGCCCTCCGCTTCCTATCTGGAGACTGCACGAAAATGAATGGTGGAGACCAATTTACAAAACCAGACGGACCACGATCATCACCTTCAAAGGGGTTTCCACCAGCCGAATTGATTTTGTTTCCATTCTGTGCGGCTGAAGGGTTAATCCCGACAGTAAAAGTCATCACCTGTCCATAGTGAAGGTGAGAGCATTGGAGATCGGTGGGGGTCCAACCTCTGGGACCCCAGAAATCCTGAGAACAGGGCTGGTAAATGCCGGAAAAAGTCTAGCGCTGCACTCTGTCTCAAGCTCTTGGTATTATTATTATTATTTATTATTATAGCGCCATCAATTCCATGGCGCTTTACATGTGAAAGGGGTATACATAATAGGGACAAGTACAATAATCATAATACAAGACACAGACTGGTACAGGAGGAGAGAGGTCCCTGCCCGCGAAGGCTCAGTCTACAAGGGATAGGTGTGGATACAGTAGGTTAGGGTAGAGCCGATTGTGCGGTGCTGTATCAGACAGAGTTACGGCAGGTTGTAGACTTGTCGGAAGAGGTGGGTCTTCAGGTTCCTTTTGAAGCTTGTCAAGGTAGGAGAGAGTCTGATGTGTTGTGGCAGAGCATT
Source organism: Anomaloglossus baeobatrachus (assembly GCF_048569485.1). Classification (NCBI taxonomy): domain Eukaryota; kingdom Metazoa; phylum Chordata; class Amphibia; order Anura; family Aromobatidae; genus Anomaloglossus; species Anomaloglossus baeobatrachus. Next base: position 901,361,523 of record NC_134353.1, on the reverse strand, counting down.
CCAGAGTATGGGGGAGGCACGGGAGAAATCTTGGATGCGATGGTGGGAAGAGGAGATGAAAGCGGAGTAGAGAAGGAGATCTGGTGAGGATCGAAGGTTACGTGCAGGTAGGTACCGGGAGACTAGGTCACAGATGTAGGGAGGAGACAGGTTGTGGATGGTTTTGTAGGTCATGGTTAGGGTTTTGAACTGGAGGCGTTGGGCAATGGGAAGCCAGTGAAGGGATTGGCAGAGAGGAGAGGTCGGGGAGTAGCGGGGGGACAGATGGATAAGCCGGGCAGCATAGTTTGGAATAGATTGTAGGGATGCGAGACTGTTAGAAGGGAGGCCACAGAGCAGGAGGTTGCAATAATCTAGGCGGGAGATAATAAGGGCATGTACTAGGGTTTTTGCAGCTTCTTAGGAAAGGAATGTACGGATCCGGGAAATATTTTTGAGTTGGAGGCGGCAGGAGGTGAAAAGGGCTTGGATGTGTGGCTTGAAAGAGAGATCAGAGTCTAGGATTACTCCCAGGCAGCGAGCACGTGGCACTGGGGAAAGTGAGCAGCCATTGACATTGATGGATATGTCAGGTGGGGGGGTTGAGTGATGGAGGAAAGACAATGAATTCTGTTTTGTCCATGTTCAGTTTTAGGAATCGAGCAGAGAAAAAGGAAGAAATAGCAGACAGACATTGTGGGATTCTGGTTAGTAGGGAGGTGATGTCAGGTCCAGAGAGGTAGATCTGCGTATCATCAGCGTAGAGATGATACTGAAAGCCGTGGGACTCTATGAGCTGTCCCAGGCCGAAGGTGTAAATGGAGAACAGCAGGGGTTCAAGAACTTAACCTTGGGGGACCCCGACAGATAGGGGGCGAGATGAGGAAGTGGTGTGAGAGTGGGAGATGCTGAAAGTTCGGTTGGATAAGTATGAGGAGATCCAAGATAGGGCCAAGTCTGTGATGCCCAGAGATGAGAGAATCTGTAGTAGGAGGGAATGGTCTACTGTGTCAAAGGCAGAGGACAGGTCCAGGAGGAGGACAGAGTAGTGTCGCTTGGATTTTGCGGTGAGTAGGTCGTTAGTGACTTCGGTCAGGGCAGTTTCAGTGGAATAATGGGGTCAGAAGCCAGATTGTAACCGGTCAAAGAGAGAGCAGGAAGAGAGGTGTGAGGACAGTTCAAGATGGGCATGCTGTTCCACTAGTTTTGAGGCGTAGCGGAGAAGGGATATGGGGCGATAGTTTGACACAGAGGAAGGGTCAAGGGAGGGCTTTTTGAGGATGGGTGTAATAGAGGCATGTTTAAAGCATGAAGGGAATACACCAGTTGTTAGTGATAGGTTGAACAGATGGGTTAGGGCTGGGATGAGGACTGTGGTGAGATTGGGGATTGAGGTGGGATGGGAGTGGATCAAGCAGGCAGGTTGTGAGATGTGATCTTGAGAGTAGAGTGGAAAGATGATTTTCTGTCATGGTGGAGAAGCTGGATATGGAGGAAGAAGGCTGAGCAGTTGTGAGGAGGGGCTGTGGTGATTGTGGGCCAAAGCTCGCTCTGATGTTGTCAAACTTCTGCTTGAAGAAAGAGGCAAAGGCAAGGTGAAGGTATCCAGCAGACAGAAGCGGTTTATCGCCTGTATCTTCACTTAATTGTATATGTTGCGCTCAGTGAGCTCTATGCAGTTAACAGGATCATCTGCACTGCCGATGCGTCTGTCCCGGGGTTTGATCCGGCATCATTGTAAATACATCACGTGGGATTAAAGCTCTTGGTATTCAGCAGGTGGGGGAGAAGACAGAAGAGGTTTATCGCCTGTGTCTTCACTTTCGTTATATACGTTGCGCTCAGTGAGTTCTATGCAGTAAAGAGGATCATCTGCACTACCAATGCTTCTGTCCTGGGCTTTGTTATGGCGCCAGAAGCAGTTTTGATCCGAAGACAGAAGCGGTTTATTGCCTGTGTCTTCACTTTTTGTGTATACATTGCGCTCAGTGATCTCTATGCAGTAAAGAGGAGTATCCGCACTGCCGATGCGTCTGTCCCGGGTTTTGAGCCAGCATCATAGTAAATATATCACATGGGATTAAAGCTCTTGCTATCTAACAGGAGCAGACTGGGGAGAAGACAGAAGTGGTTTATCGCCTGTGTGTTCACTTTTGCTATATAGATTGCGCTCAGTGAGCTCTATGCAGTGAAGAGGATCATCCACACTGCCGATGTTTCTGTCCTGGGCTATGATGTAGCGCCATTGTAAATATTTTATGTGGGATTAAAGCTCTTGGTATCCAGAAGGAGCAGGTTGAAGAGAAGACAGAAGCAGTGTATCACCCGTGTATTCACTTTTGCTGTATAGATTGCGCTCAGTGAGCTCTATGCATTGAAGAGGCTCATCCGCACTGTCGATGCGCCTGTCCCAGGCTTTGATCCAGCATCATTGTAAATACATCACGAAGTATTAAAGCACTTGGTATCCATCAGGAGCAGGTTGAAGAGAAGACAGATGCGGTTTATGACCTGTGTATTCATTTTTGCTGTATACATAGCGCTTAGTGAGCTCTATGCAGTAAAGAGGATCATCTGCACTGCCAATGCTTTTGTACCGGGCATTGATGCAGCGCCATTGTAAGTATACCAAGTGGGATTAAAGCTCTTGTTATCTAAAAGGAACAGGTTGGGGAGAAGACAGAAGCAGTTTATTGCCTGTGTCTTTACTTTTGCTGTATACGTTGCGCTCAGTGAGCTCTATGCAGTGAAAAGGACCATCCGCACTGCTGTTGCTTCTTTCGTGGGCTTTGATCTGGCGCCATTGTAAACATACCACATGGGATTAAAGCGCTTGGTATCCAGAAAAAGCAGGATGGGGAGAAGACAGAAGCGGTTTATCGCCTGTGTCTTCACTTTAGGTGTACGCATTGCGCTCAGTGAGCTCTATGCAGAGAATAGGACCAACCCAAAACTCAAATGATCGCTGGGGGTCTGCCTGACATAATATAGCTTCTGGGTCCTAGCAAACCCAATAGTAATAATAATATCCACATAACCGTGACAGCCTGAAGAATTCATTTATTGGGATATCTAGTATGAAATGTGAACAGTAAAACAAAAAAATACACATTTTATTATAAATTTGAAGAAAAAAATAAAAAAAAAAAAAAAAAAAGACAATTGACATGGTAAATATATACTCCAAAACGGTGCAGTAAAATAACTTCTCCTGCATAAAACAAAGCCAGATAAATTCACATCAGAAAAAAAAAATATATATAATAATAATATTGATAAAATATTATGACTGCTAATATGAGGAGGGGCAAAAAAACAATAATAATGTATGCTCAGTAGGGTCCTTTCAGGACCAGTTTTCCCAAAAGATTCCCAAACCCCCAATAAAATTCTGCAAAGGAGTAATAAAAAAAAAAAAAAAAGAAAAAAAAAAACGGGGGTGGAGGACAAGTTTGATTTTCACTTGTCTAACTTGTCTATAGCCATTCTTTTACTGCCACCTACTGGACACTTATGGAATTACAACTCCTTTTCTTGCACTATGTTGCAGATGGCGGCTTTTATATTTTGTATCACATGGCGATTACTCTGGGGATTTTTCAATAGACGTAGGTTATTATTATTATTTATTGTTGCTAATAGCATAACGGCACATGATATTTTGAGGTCCCCTATGTACTAGAAACCGCTGTTATAGTTACATACGCTGATGGCGGCATTATATTGAAGCCTTAGAAGTTCCAATGTGAAGTATCTGTGTACAAGACTTTTATTCTGCAGTGTATCATAGACTAGTCTGGCGGGGCGGTGGTGGCCCGGTCCTCTATTCACGCCTCCCTGGGTGTGCAAAGGTTACCAAATATCATACCCATCAAATCCACCACAATTCAGCAAGAACGACTCCTATGTGATATAGATATAGATATATATAGATATATATATATATATATATATATATATATATATATATATATATATATATATATATATATATCTATATATATATCTATATATATAGATATATATATATCTATATATATATCTATCTATATCTATATCTATATATATGTATATATGGATATATATATATATCTATATCTATATCTATATATATATATATATATATCTATATATATATATCTATATATATATATATCTATATATATCTATATATATATCTATCTATATCTATATCTATATATATGTATATATGGATATCTATATATATCTATATCTATATATATATATATCTATATCTATATATATATATATATATATATATATATATATATATATATATCTATATATATATATATATATATCTATATATATCTATATCTATCTATCTATCTATCTATCTATCTATCTATCTATCTATCTATCTATCTATCTATCTATCTATCTATCTATCTATCTATCTATATATATATATATATATATATATATATATATATATATATATATATATCTATCTATATATATATAACAACAACAAAGCAGAGTACAGCAATAACGTGAGCAATCCAGGATGCTGTTAAAAAATTTTTTTCCTTCTTTTTACTCATAAATTCATTAAAATATAATGGTCCAAGCAATTCAGAACAGCATTATCGCAGGAAAATAGCGCAGATAGGACTACGCGTTTCAGCGGTAAAATCCGCCTTCTTCACGGTCCAGAATCACTAACTGATTCTGGACCGTGAAGAAGGCGGATTTTACCGCTGAAACGCGTAGTCCTATCTGCGCTATTTTCCTGCGATAATGCTGTTCTGAATTGCTTGGACCATTATATTTTAATGAATTTATGAATAAAAAGAAGGAAAAAAATTTTTTACCAGCATCCTGGATTGCTCACGTTATTGCTGGACTCTGCCTTGTTGCTGTTCACATTTGTATGGATGGACTCCTACGTCCTGATCCGGGCACAACGGAGTTAACCAGGTCAGCTGAGGTTCCAGGTGATTCACAGGAGTGAGCTGGTCTACATTGTTGGATACATATATACCATGCCTACAAGTAGTATTCAACCCCCTGCAGATTTAGCAGGTTTACACATTCGGAATTAACTTGGCATTGTGACATTTGGACTGTAGATCAGCCTGGAAGTGTGAAATGCACTGCAGCAAAAAAGAATGTTATTTCTTTTTTTTATTTTTTTTTTTTAAATTGTGAAAAGTTTATTCAGAGGGTCATTTATTATTCAACCCCTCAAACCACCAGAATTCTGTTTGGTTCCCCTAAAGTATTAAGAAGTATTTCAGGCACAAAGAACAATGAGCTTCACATGTTTGGATTAATTATCTCTTTTTCCAGCCTTTTCTGTCTAATTAAGACCCTCCCCAAACTTGTGAACACCACTCATACTTGGTCAACATGGGAAAGACAAAAGGAGCATTCCAAGGCCATCAGAGACAAGATCGTGGAGGGTCACAAGGCTGGCAAGGGGTACAAAACCCTTTCCAAGGAGTTGGGCCTACCTGTCTCCACTGTTGGGAGCATCATCCGGAAGTGGAAGGCTTATGGAACTACTGTTAGCCTTCCACGGCCTGGACAGCCTTTGAAAGTTTCCACCCGTGCCGAGGCCAGGCTTGTCCGAAGAGTCAAGGCTAACCCAAGGACAACAAGGAAGGAGCTCCGGGAAGATCTCATGGCAGTGGGGACATTGGTTTCAGTCAATACCATAAGTAACGTACTCCACCGCAATGGTCTCCGTTCCAGACGAGCCCGTAAGGTACTTTAACTTTCAAAGCGTCATGTCAAGGCTAGTCTACAGTTTGCTCATGATCACTTGGAGGACTCTGAGACAGACTGGTTCAAGGTTCTCTGGTCTGATGAGACCAAGATCGAGATCTTTGGTGCCAACCACACACGTGACGATTGAAGACTGGATGGTACTGCATACGACCCCAAGAATACCATCCCTACAGTCAAGCATGGTGGTGTCAGCATCATGCTGTGGGGCTGTTTCTCAGCCAAGGGGCCTGGCCATCTGGTCCGCATCCATGGGAAGATGGATAGCACGGTCTACCTGGAGATTTTGGCCAAGAACCTCCGCTCCTCCATCAAGGATCTTAAGATGGGTCATCATTTCATCTTCCAACAAGACAACGACCCAAAGCACACAGCCAAGAAAACCAAGGCCTGGTTCAAGAGGGAAAAAATCAAGGTGTTGCAGTGGCCTAGTCAGTCTCCTGACCTTAACCCAATTGAAAACTTGTGGAAGGAGCTCAAGATTAAAGTCCACATGAGACACCCAAAGAACCTAGATAACTTGGAGAAGATCTGCATGGAGGAGTGGGCCAAGATAACTCCAGAGACCTGTGCCGGCCTGATCAGGTCTTATAAAAGACGATTATTAGCTGTAATTGCAAACAAGGGTTATTCCACAAAATATTAAACCTAGGGGTTGAATAATAATTGACCCACACTTTTCACGTTGAAAATTTATTAAAATTTAACTGAGCAACATAACTTGTTGGTTTGTAAGATTTATGCATCTGTTAATAAATCCTGCTCTTATTTGCATCTTATCAAACCTGCTAAATCTGCAGGGGGTTGAATACTACTTGTAGGCACTGTATATATAACACACACACACACACACACACACACACACACACACACACATTTATCTATATACATATATATATCTATATATAATAAATGCAAAGCAATGGGAAGAAATGTAAAACCCATTGTTTTGAGGTTGGTCATAGACACAAGATGGTTGTGGCCATGATCTTTTTCTGGGTAGAAATATATAGAGCGGCCTCTGACCAATATAAGTGGATAATCTGACCCCAAAATACCCTCCGACCTGCCAATGGCCACTATGGAGGGAGATGAGCGATTACAAGGCACAAGTGGCGCTTGCTCATCTCCCTCCACAGAGGACGTCTTGTCCTCTCTGCACCTCTATTGAGACAGAACATAAAATCAGCAGGTCGAAATTCGGGCAGTAAAATAAAATGATTTCCCACCAGCAGATGGCAACTGCCATTGCGCTGGTGACCAGTATACAACAGGATGGGGCTCAGCGCTCACCGTATGATCCGGGGTCCGTCTTCTGATATGAGAAGTGGAGCAGCAGCTCTTCCTCGGACACGTGGGTGATGAACACTTTCAGGAGGCAGCAGATGATGAACAGGGCGTTGTGGGCTTGCCAGATGAACAGTTGGCTGCAGGGAAGAAATAGCAATCATTTATACCACGCATAGGGCTCTGGTCATATCTGATGCCTAACAATGGAGTGCTCAGATGCTCCATGATCAGAACTCTGCACGGCCCCAGGCTGGAAGACCGCCCGGCACGCCACCGGGCTGGAGGAACGCTCCGCGCGGCCCCGGGCGCGGGAGGACCGCCCGGCGCGGCCCCGGGGGCGGGAGGACCGCCCGGCGCGGCCCCGGGGGCGGGAGGACCGCCCGGCGCGGCCCCGGGGGCGGGAGGACCGCCCGGCGCAGCCCCGGGGGCGGGAGGACCGCCCGGCGCAGCCCCGGGGGCGGGAGGACCGCCCGGCGCAGCCCCGGGGGCGGGAGGACCGCCCGGCGCGGCCCCGGGGGCGGGAGGACCGCCCGGCGCGGCCCCGGGGGCGGGAGGACCGCCCGGCGCGGCCCCGGGGGCGGGAGGACCGCCCGGCGCGGCCCCGGGGGCGGGAGGACCGCCCGGCGCGGCCCCGGGGGCGGGAGGACCGCCCGGCGCGGCCCCGGGGGCGGGAGGACCGCCCGGCGCGGCCCCGGGGGCGGGAGGACCGCCCGGCGCGGCCCCGGGGGCGGGAGGACCGCCCGGCGCGGCCCCGGGCGGGAGGAACGCTCAGCACTGCACAAGACTGGAGCGTGTTTGCACATGGTGTAAATCCTGCATTGTGCAAAAAAATAAATAAATAAATAAATAAATAAATAAATAAATAAATAAAAGGATGTGATTTAATGAAAGCTCCTGACATCTTTAAACTGTGTGGGTTTTTTGTGTGATTTTTTTCCCTATGGGCTTTTATGTGGCTATTGAAAAAAATCTGTGTAAAAAATGCAGTTGCCCTTTTATGTGCAGGATCCCAGCGTTTATGCAAGAGGGGCCTCAGCCCTATCCTCCTCCAACCTCCCAGACACTGAACAAGCAGCAGCTGTCACACCTCTCCATTCACACCCTGTGGTCAGATATGCAGACACTGAACGGAGCGGCGGTCTTGCATGTGCTGCTCTACTGGACTGAAGGAAATCCAGACAGGGGTCTCAGGATGCTGGTTTTTGTGATAGATGGGGACCCCCAACAGGGGTGTAAGACGGCTGTGTGTCCTCTGGATAGGTGAATGTATTTTTTGGGACAACCCATATAACGATGGCACAATTAACTCTACTTTTTAACCTCCCGTCTTGGAGACTCTTCATTAGCTCCAGTCTCTGAAACATAAGAAATCACGGTTCTCCAGTTTCGGAGCCTCCCGACCTTGGGACCAGTTGCCGATCGGAAGGAAAAAAAAAAAAAAATCTCTTTCCTTCCGACATACAAGGACAGGAGGTTTGGGATGGGGATTATTAACGGCTTTATAATGAACCTACATATAACGAGGAGGCGCTATCTGCCAGGTGGGGGTTCACTTACTTCTCACATTCTGCCGATATCTTCAGCTCTTTCGTCCTTGACAAGAAAACTCTAATTAGAGCGCTGAGGTTTCCGGTCCTCGGGTTGTTCTCAACTTCAAAAAAAAAAAACGCCACAGATTAGAGCTCGGGCGGTGATCGAGGATGAGGCACCGGTGACCCTGAAGACGTGGACACGATCATTTCTTCCTGTTACACCCCTGACCCCATAATAACACACAGCCCCTGCGCTCTTCTCCTAAAAAGTCGGGTGGTCCTATATAACCGCTTGTGAGCCGCCTTTAGGGGGTGCTATAAAAGGCAGAGAGTCCCCCCTTACAGGGTATTCTTTTTTTAGGCTCTGTGTGCACTAGGCCGTTTTGCCCGCGGATTTACCCTCGGATTTGCCGCGGAAATTTCTTGAGAAATGTCTGCAATCTTTGTGCAGACATTTCCCAGCAAATCCTATGAGAAAAAAAAAATAGCTGTGCGCACGCTGCGGATTTTTCTCAAGAAATTTCCTTGAGAAAATTTTCTCGAGAAACTTTCTTGAGAAAATGAGCATGTCCATTATTTTCCGCAGGTACCTGCGGTATACCCCCGGTATTTCACTCCATTCACTGTAATGTAATCGCGAAATTCCGGGGGTATACCGCAGATAGCAAGTGATGTGCGGTATACCCCCGGTATAGCCGCGATTTACCTGCGGTAATGTACATCGCTGCCTGTGGTTTTGCAGGAAGTGATGTCATTATGCCAGGAAGAGGAAGCGGAGCAGAGTAAACACAGACGTCACACTCCCTGGACGCCGCACAGAAGCGCTTCCGTGTGACGTCCGGCGGGTGCCCGTGCAGTGTGTGTCCCACTCCAGCCTCGCGGCTGCCTGCCCTGCAGTGTGTCAGTGTCTGCCCGCAGTGTCAGCAGCTTGTCACCCTAAAAACAAAAAACAAAAAAGTGAGCTGGAGTATGAGATGATACACATGGAGCTTGTGAGCTCATGTTCACACTGGCCATAAGACAAAGAGAAACCAAGGGAAAAAAAAATTGGTGAAAACATACCCTGCTGTAACTAAATAAAAGCATAGTGCATATAAACATAGGGTACTTAGTAAACACTGTTTTTTGATCAAAAAAAGCATAAAGCTATCCCACCAACGCCAAGGTGTACCCAGTTGGGATAGTACCTACACTCTCTAATATTAAAACCTTACCATGGGTCTAAAATAGGCCTCAATGTGGCTAAGGGCTGAGAGTGACCGGGTCCCAACAGGACACACAGTCAGGGGGATTCACAGAATGAAATGCCCAGCTCGCTGAGAAGGGGGCCACTCCCTGTTTGTACTGAATACAAAAAAACTACATAAAAACAAAAAAGTGAGCTGGAGTATGAGATGATACACATGGTCACTCTCAGCCCTTAGCCACATTGAGGCCTATTTTAGACCCATGGTAAGGTTTTAATATTAGAGAGTGTAGGTACTATCCCAACTGGGTACACCTTGGCGTTGGTGGGATAGCTTTATGCTTTTTTTGATCAAAAAACAGTGTTTACTAAGTACCCTATGTTTATATGCACTATGCTTTTATTTAGTTACAGCAGGGTATGTTTTCACCATTTTTTTTTCCCTTGGTTTCAGCTTGTCACCCTGCAGTGTCAGTGTCTACCCGCAGTATCGGCAGCTCAGGCAGACACTGACACACAGCAGTGCGTGCAGCCGCGGGGATGACGATCGCTGCTGTCAGGAGGTGAGATCATTACCTGCTGTGACGATCTCCTGCCTCCTGACGTCACCGCTGTCACTGCTGTCTATGCCCGTCTCGCGGGCGGCCCGAGACTGTCACTAGCGGTGACGTCACGGGCTCTCGCGATACTTCTGACAACGCGGCGGGCATAGAAGTCAGTGACAGCGCTGACGTCAGCAGTACAGGAGATGATCACAGCAGGTAATGATTTCATCTATGCTCCTGATGGCAGCACTCGTCATCCCCTGCAGTGACCTGGGCTATTGATGTTAGCTCAGGTCACTGCATTGCTCCCCCAGCCGATGGTGAGCATTCTGTTCTTCATTGACTGTGACAGCGACTATGGAATGGATCGCCGTGCCCCCCCCCCCCCCCTTATTGGATTACGTCGGACGTGGAATTGATTGTTCTTTTCAATAAATTGGTGAAAGAGGGAATGTTTTGGGGAGTGTTTTTTCAAATAAAACTTTTTTTGTTGTCTATTTTTTTATTTCTTACTGACTGGGTTGGTGATGTCGGGTATCTGATAGACGCCTGACTTCACCAACCCCAAGGCTTGATGCCAGGTGACATTACAAATCTGGCATCAACCCCATATATTACCTCGCTTGCCAACGCACCAGGGCAACGGGATGAGTTGTGGCGAAGCGCCAGGATTGGCACGTCTAATGGATGCGCCACTTCTGGGGCGGCTGCGGCCTGCTATTTTTAGGCTGGGGAGTGTCCAATAACAGTGGACCTCCCTAGTCGGAGAATACCAGACCACAGCTGTCCGCTATACCTTGGCTGGTGATCCAATTTGGGGGGGGACCCCACGCTTTTTGTTTTAAATTATTTATTTAATGTAAAATAACAGCGTGGGGTGCCCTCTATTTTGGATTACCAGCCAAGGTGAAGCTGCCAGCTGTGGTTTGCAGGCTGCAGCCATCTGCTTTACCCTAGCTGGCTACAAAAGATGGGGGGACCTAACGTGTTTTTTTTTTATTATTTATTTATTTTATGGCTAAATACAAGGCTAAGCACCCTTAAGTGCCACATGAAAGTCACTAAAGGGTGCCAGCTTAGAAAATGCAGGGAGGTGGGACATTATATAGGTCTTTCTCATCTATCTATCTATTCAGCTATCCATCTTTCACTCCATCCATTATCTGTCTATCGATTATCTAAATTATTTATTGCAAAACCGCAGGGACCAACCTGCGGCAAATCCGCATGCGTTTTCCCCGCGGATTCTTCTGCAGGTGCGGAAATCTTCAACTCCCAGAAGTTTCTCAAGAAATTTTCTTGAGAAAAATCACTTTTCTAGTGCGCACAGAGCCTTAGGGTTACATAGATCTACGCTCCTCACTGAGACAAGTCTCCTTTTTTGATCATGTCATTAGTATCACCTGAGAAGGGTCCGTCACCCCGTCTGACGACCCTAAAGCTTTCTTTAAGGCGTTCCTTTGTCTTCCCTCCTATGAATGGATAAATAATGGCGTTATCGAGTAGTTTTTGCTCGCTCTGCAGATATCTGCAATGAGTGTGAGCAGCGCTGAGACACATCTTGATGGCGGAAATGTTCACGTGCTGCTGTGCACACAGTTATACATTTCCAGGAGGAACAATAGAGGAACGCCCCATATTTTTTTTGTTTTTCTTTCATCAAAGTCACTCAATTTCTGCCTAATAAACCATAATTAAGTCTCCATTTACATTGTGATTTCAGGGTACAGCAGATATACCCAGCAGGAGGAATGTCCACCACTGATGGATGCCACAATATTGGAAAAAAGAGGCAAAAAGAACCTATTATTTTCAATGTTTTTGTGATACTGTATAAAACGTGATGCAGATTAGTTGTGGGCCAGGACCCGAGACCCCCAAACAACCAACAGACTGACTGAGAAAGTCTATGGGCCGTGCACAACTGAGCGCCTGCCTGGCTGCTGAAGTGGGCACGCTTTTGGGCGACCTGTGGGCATCTCCTGATCCGGACCGTCACCGATTGGCAGCATATAGAAACATGTCCGCCTACAGCTTTCTGGGACTGCCTGGTGCTTAAAGGGAAGTGGTCATCACTTTTTTGGCTTATAAGCTGCGGCTACCACCACTGGGCTCTTATATACAGAATTCTAACATGCTGTATATAAGAGCCCGGGCCGGGGGTATAACATAAAAAACACTTTATAATACTTACCTTAACGGTCGCGCGGTTGGCCAGATGGGCGTCTCCGTTCTCTGGTGCCGGTGCCTCCTCTTTCAGCCATCTTCGTCCTCCTTCTGACTCCTGTGTGCATGATACGTCTACGTAATCCACACTCGCCGATCCTGCGCAGGCGCACTACAACACTTTGATCTGCCCTGCTCAGGACCTGAATACCGGCAAGTGTAGATGACGTCAGACGCGTCATGCACCGCAGCTAGAGAAGGAGGACGAAGATGGCCGAAAGAGGCGGCGCCAGGAACCAGACAACAGAGAGACGCCCATCTGGTCAACTGAGCGACCTGGGCTCTTGTATACAGCATGTTAGAATACTGTATATAGGAGCCCAGTGGTGGTGGCCGCAGCTTATAGGCCAAAAAAGTGGTGACAGGTTCCCTTTAAGTGGCCGGTCCGATCCTTTATGACACTTTCCATTTATCTGTACATCACATCCATCGTGCACATAAACTTACTTAACGACTTGCAAATGGAAATGGTCGCTTCTTCCAAAAGTTTGGAGTCCGTACTGAAAAGACAGAAGAGAAGATGTTAGATCACGGAATATAACAAAAGATAGAGATGACGATGCTGCACATAACGCTGCGCGTATCCCTGGACCCCGGGGTCCTGCATAAAGATCTACACAACCCTGGATAGGGGGGTCCACATCTGTCCTCTGTGCCCATCAGACTGGAGCTCTCCAGGAAACCTCCCACCTGCTAACAACCCCATGCACATTTTTCGATTCCAATGCAACCTTATGCCCGAGTCGTGCCGCAACGATAACGCTGCACCGGAACAAATGATCAATAATCTGGTCCGGTCATGGCTGACGTGGCTTCTGGTCTAAAGGCTTGCAAAGGTTTCTGCTCAAATCTATATACATAGTAATGAAAAAGAAATAAAAGGAGTTTCCAGAATTTTGTTTTTACCCCTCGGCTATGGGTTGTGTCCAGGCAGCTCAACCCCAATCACCAGATCCTTCTCTAATTAACAAGGGTCGCTTGCTGTAATCCCCTGTACAGTCGCTGCCAGGAGGACGGCTGCACGGTTCAAACTCATCCGTCCCAGTAAAGGCCCCGTCACACTAAGCAACATCGCTAGCAACATCGCTGGTAACGAACAACTTTTGTGACGTTGCTAGCGATGTTGCTGTGTGTGACATCCAGCAACAACCTGGCCCCTGCTGTGAGGTCGTTGGTTGTTGCTGAATGTCCTGGGCCATTTTTTAGTTGTTGCTGTCCTGCTGTGAAGCACAGATCGCTGTGTGTGACAGCGAGACAGCAACAACTAATGTGCAGTGAGCAGGGAGCCGGCTTCTGCGGAGGCTGGTAACTAATGTAAACATCGGGTAACCAAGAAGCCCTGTCCTTGGTTACCCGATATTTACCTTTGATACCAGCCTCCGCCGCTCTCACTGCCTGTACTGCCGGCTCCTGCTCTGTGCACATTTAGCTGCAGCACACATCAGGCAATTAACCCGATGTGTGCTGTAACTAGGAGAGCAAGGAGCCAGCGCTCAGTGTGCGCTGCTCCCTGCTCTGTGCACATTTAGCTGCACCACACATCGGGTTAATTAACCTGATGTGTGCTGTAACTAGGAGACTGGGGGCTGGTCACTGGTTGCTGGTGAGCTCACCAGCAACTCGTGTAGCCACGCTCCAGCGATCCCTGCCAGGTCAGGTTGCTGGTGGGATCGCTGGAGCGTCGCAGTGTGACAGCTCACCAGCAACCTCCTAGCAACTTACCAGCGATCCCTATCGTTGTTGGGATCGCTGGTAGGTTGCTTAGTGTGACTGGACCTTAAGGCTATGTTCACATGTTGCTTTTTTTTTTTTCTTTTTTCGGAAGCAAAATTGCTCTTTTGGCAGTAAAAAAAAAAAAAAGATTTGGTTTCTAGCGCCATCTCTATGCTGATGACACCCAACTGTATATATATTGTCTCCTGACATCACCCCTGCATTATTACAAAATACTACCGATTGTCTGTCCGCTGTCTCCAACATCATGTCCTCCTCTATCTAAATCTGAACATGTCAATAACTGATCTTCTCCTGTTTCCTCCCTCTCCTAACCTTCCCAAACCCAATATTACCATTTGTGTGTGTGGCTCTACCATTACGCCCCAGCAGCACGCCGCTGTCTTGGGGTTATATTTGACTCAGATCTCTCCTTCACTCCCCACATTCAGTCACTCGCTCGTTCATGTCAATTCCACCTCAAAAACAGCTCTAGAATTCGACTTTTTTTTTTTTTACCATTGACTCTGCAAAAAAAAAAAAACTCTTACTGTCGCTCTCATTCATTCTCGACTGGATTATTGTAATTCTTTACCAATTGGTCTCCCTGTTACTAAACTCTCCCCTCTCCAATCCATTCTGAATGCCGCAGCCAGAATCATTTTCCTCTACAACCGCTTCACTGATGCCTCTGCTCTGTACCAGTCATTGCACTGGTTGCCTATCCACTACAGAGTACGATATAAACTTATCACTCTCACTCACAAACCGCTCCACAATTCTGCACCGCCCTAGATCTCCTCCCTCATCTCTGCCTATCACCTACCCATCCGCTCCACAATTCTGCACCGCCCTAGATCTCCTCCCTCATCTCTGCCTATCACCTACCCATCCTCTCCACAATTCTGCACCGCCCTAGATCTCCTCCCTCATCTCTGCCTTTCACCTACCAATCCTCTCCACAATTCTGCACCGCCCTAGATCTCCTCCCTCATCTCTGCCTATCACCTACCCATCCTCTCCACAATTCTGCACCGCCCTAGATCTCCTCCCTCATCTCTGCCTTTCACCTACCCATCCTCTCCACAATTCTGCACCGCCCTAGATCTCCTCCCTCATCTCTGCCTATCACCTACCCATCCTCTCCACAATTCTGCACCGCCCTAGATCTCCTCCCTCATCTCTGCCTATCACCTACCCATCCTCTCCACAATTCTGCACCGCCCTAGATCTCCTCCCTCATCTCTGCCTATCACCTACCCATCCTCTCCACAATTCTGCACCGCCCTAGATCTCCTCCCTCATCTCTGCCTTTCACCTACCAATCCTCTCCACAATTCTGCACCGCCCTAGATCTCCTCCCTCATCTCTGCCTATCACCTACCCGTCCTCTCCACAATTCTGCACCGCCCTAGATCTCCTCCCTCATCTCTGCCTATCACCTACCCGTCCTCTCCACAATTCTGCACCGCCCTAGATCTCCTCCCTCATCTCTGCCTTTCACCTACCCATCCTCTCCACAATTCTGCACCGCCCTAGATCTCCTCCCTCATCTCTGCCTATCACCTACCCATCCTCTCCACAATTCTGCACCGCCCTAGATCTCCTCCCTCATCTCTGCCTATCACCTACCCATCCTCTCCACAATTCTGCACCGCCCTAGATCTCCTCCCTCATCTCTGCCTTTCACCTACCAATCCTCTCCACAATTCTGCACCGCCCTAGATCTCCTCTCTCATCTCTGCCTATCACCTACCCGTCCTCTCCACAATTCTGCACCGCCCTAGATCTCCTCCCTCATCTCTGCCTTTCACCTACCCATCCTCTCCACAATTCTGCACCGCCCTAGATCTCCTCCCTCATCTCTGCCTATCACCTACCCATCCTCTCCACAATTCTGCACCGCCCTAGATCTCCTCCCTCATCTCTGCCTATCACCTACCCATCCTCTCCACAATTCTGCACCGCCCTAGATCTCCTCCCTCATCTCTGCCTATCACCTACCCATCCTCTCCACAATTCTGCACCGCCCTAGATCTCCTCCCTCATCTCTGCCTATCACCTACCCGTCCTCTCCACAATTCTGCACCGCCCTAGATCTCCACCCTCATCTCTGCCTATCACCTACCCGTCCTCTCCACAATTCTGCACCGCCCTAGATCTCCTCCCTCATCTCTGCCTATCACCTACCCATCCTCTCCACAATTCTGCACCGCCCTAGATCTCCTCCCTCATCTGTCTATCACCTACCCATCCTCTCCACAATTCTGCACCGCCCTAGATCTCCACCCTCATCTCCATCATCTACCCGTCCTCTCCACAATTCTTCACCGTCCTACATCTCCACCCTCATCTCTGTCTATCACCTACCTGTCCTCCCCAGAATTATTCACCGTCCTCTATCTCCTTCCTCATTTCTATCAACCCACCCATGCCCTCCACAATTCTTCACCGTCCTCTATCTCCTTCCTCATCTCTGCCTATCACCTACCCGTCCTCTCCACAATTCTTCACCATTCGACATCTCCTCCCTCATCTCTGTCTATCACCCTACACGTGCCCTCCACTCTGCTAATGAGCTAAGACCGGACATCCTCAATAATTTCTCACAAGCTGCGCCTATGCTCTGGAACACACTACCAAGAACAATCCAATTAATTCCCAACATCCACACCTTTAAGCGGGCCCTAAAAATGCATTTCTTTAGACTAGGCTATCACCTCACTGCCCTGATCTAATCCAGTCCCCTTCATAAAATTTACTTCCATTTCCTGTCCCCTGTATCTTCTGACTCCCATTCCTTCCTCTCCATGTACTTTTTTTTACACTCGGTACCTGTATAAATTCTGGCTGGTGGGTTCTGAATCCCCTATTATATTGATGGCTGGACCATATATGACAAGCTTTTGTCCCCCCATTCACCTTTTGTGTCCCCCTATTTCCTCATGTGAGCAGGGCCCTCACTCCTCTTGGTATCTGATGAATTGTGTTATTCTGTAATGTCTCATTAACTGTACATGTCCCCTCTGAATTGTAAAGCGCTGCGGAATATGTTGGCGCTATATAAATAAAAATGATTATAGCCTAACAGTGGGTGTTTGAAGATTTCTGCTTGCTGCCTAAAGCTGGTGTCACACACAGCGACAACGACAACGACGTCGCTGCTACGTCACTATTTTCTGTGACGTTGCAGCGACGTCCCGTTGCTGTCGCTGTGTGTGACATCCAGCAACGACCTGGCCCCTGCTGTGAGGTCGCCGGTCGTTGCTGAATGTCCAGCTTCATTTTTTGGTCGTCACTCTCCCGCTGTGACACACACATCGCTGTGTGTGACAGCGAGAGAGCGACGAAATGAAGCGAGCAGGGAGCAGGAGCCGGCGTCTGGCAGCTGCGGTAAGCTGTAACCAGCGTAAACATCGGGTAACCAAGGGAAGACCTTTCACTGGCTACCCGATATTTACCTTCATTACCAGCCTCCGCTCTTGCTGCCAGTGCCGGCTCCTGCACTGTGACATGTGGCTGCAGTATGCATCGGGTAATTAACTCTATGTGTACTGTAGCAAGGAGAGCAAGGAGCCAGCGCTAAGCAGTGTGCGCGGCTCCCTGCTCTCTGCACTGTGACATGTAGCTGCAGTACACATCAGGTTAATTAACCCGATGTGTACTGTACCTAGGAGAGCAAGGAGCCAGCGCTAAGCGCGGCTCCCTGCTCTCTGAACATGTAGTACAGCGACGTTATGATCGCTGCTGCGTCGCTGTGTTTGACAGCTAAGCAGCGATCATAACAGCGACTTACAAGGTCGCTGTTACGTCACAGAAAATGGTGACGTAACAGCGACGTCGTTGTCGCTGTCGCTTAGTGTGAACCCAGCTTAAGAGGAACCTTCATTACTCACTCTCAGTCTCTTAAAATAATTTTTCATTTCTTTTCATTTATTTATTTATTTATTTATATTTTTACAGGTAAAAAGGTAATTTTTACTTAATAAATTATGTACACATAAATAGGAAACTCTAATATATCTGACCAGATAAATCCGCTGCTTTCTCCTCCTGGACTGAACTTTCACTCTCAAAATTCTCAATTAATGGCTAAAATGTGTCTTCAGTCAGTACAGATTTGCCATTACTGAGACTGCAGATGGTGCTGATAAGCTTCTATGGAGAGGGAGTGTCTACCGTGAGAATTCTCCATAGAATCTTATGAGCACCAACAGCCATCTCCTATCTCAGTAATGATTACATCTGTCCTCATTGAATACAGGTTTTAGGCTGGTTTCACACTACGTTTATTTAACATCCGTCCATAACGTTTTTTTAGCGGAAAAGCGGATCCAGTGCAAATGCGTTTTCATTTCAATGCATTTGCAATGGACTCGCGTTCACATGCGTTCACCTGCGTTTGCGTGCGTTATAGTGCGGATCCGGTGACTTGCAGTTTTTTAACATGTTTCAAAAACGCTACTTGTAGCGTTTTTGAGCTGCGTCCAAATACGGCATGTCACCGGATCCTGACTAAACAGCACGCAAACGCAGGTAAACGCTGGCGTGCTGATAGACAGGATCCTGCTTTTGTACTGAGCATGCCCAGAACCAGTCTCGCGTGATCTGTCTCTCTCCTCTTCCCTCCCTCACCCCCTCTCTCTCTCTCTCTCTCTCTCTCTCTCTCTCTCTCTCTCTCTCTCTCTCTCTCTCTCTGTCTTTCCCCCTTCCTCCCCTTCCTCTCTCCCCCACCTGAGAGCTGCGGACACTCGTAACCAAGGTAAATATCGCGTAACCACTTCTCTTAGTTACCCGATGTTTACATTGGTTACGTGTGCAGGCAGCCCGGCTCCTAGCAGCTGCAGACACTCGTAACCAAGATAAATATCGGGTATCCAAGCCCGATGTTTACCTTGGTTACCAGTGTCTGCAGCTGTCAGAAGCCGGCTCCCAGTCTAGTTCCCCTCACTCCCGATCACATGACTCCAATGCCCGCCCCTAAACATCCAGTGACAGGATCCTGCAAAATAACAGATGCGTTTGCATACGTTTTTGCTGTAAAAGCAGGATCCGTATTTCCGCTAAAATAACGTTTTGAACGGATGTTAAATAAACGTAGTGTGAAACTAGCCTTACACATGAATTGAGAGGGAAATATCAGTCCAGGAGGAGAAAGGAGCAGATTTCTTTGATAAGACATGTTACACAGTTTCCTATCTTCACTTGTACTATTGATTTATGAAAATAAGACAACAGTTACTCTAGAAATGCATGCGTTTTGGGCTAAAAATATTTTTTTTTTTGCAATGGAGTGACATTTGTGTCCTACAGCCTCTGCTGGCTATGAAATGAGTTATCTGAGAATCGGTCAGTAAGTTCGCTCCGACAGTGTGTCACTATAATCTGTCTTTCTGAGATACTCTCTGCTGAATTATTACCACATTCAGGGGAAGGCCGACCTTCATTACTGTAATATTCATTATAAGGTTCTCATGTAACACAAGTTATCGTCTACCCAAAGGATAAGTGATAAGTAATGATCGGTTGGTGTCCGACCGGACCTGCAGCGATCAGCAGCATTATCTCCATTGGAATGGAGCAGCACTGCACATGCTCGACTGTTGCTCTTTTAATTCCCTATGGGGTGCTGAGCACTGCACTCAGCTTTTTCCAGCAGCAGCAGTCGGGCAAGTGCAAACATGACTCCATTCATTCTCTATGGGGCTGCTGAGCATGGCAATAGGCTTTTTTCTGGCAGCGGCAGTCAAGCATGTGCACCACTGCTCCATGCATTCCCTATTAGGTTGCTAGCTCTGCACTCGGCTTATTCCATCAGCAGCAGTCAGTAATGGTACTCGTTTTATGCGGCAGCTGGGCATGTGCACTGCGACTCCATTCATTCCCTATGGGGACACTGAGCACTGCGTTCAATTTTTTTCTGGCAGCGGCAGTTGGGCATGAGCACTGCGACTCCATTCATTCCCTATAGGGCTGCTGAGCGCAGCAGTCGGGCATGTGCACTGCGACTCCATTAATTCCCTATGGGGCTGCTGAGCGCAGCAGTCGGGCATGTGCAACGCGACTCCATTGCTTCCCTATGGGGCTGCTGAGCGCAGTAGTCGGGCATGTGCACTGCGACTCCATTGCTTCCCTATGGGGCTGCTGAGCGCAGCAGTCGGGCATGTGCACTGCGACTCCATTACTTCCCTATGGGGCTGCTGAGCGCAGCAGTCGGGCATGCGCATTGCGACTCCATTCATTCCCTCTGGGGCTGCTGAGCGCAGTAGTCGGGCATGTGCACTGCGACTCCATTCATTCCCTATGGGGCTGCTGATCACGGCACTCGGCTTTTTCTGGCAGCGGCATTTGGGCATGTTCACCGTGACTCCATTCATTCACTATGGGCCTGCTGAGCACTGCGCTCAGCTTTTTCTACCACCGGCAGTCAGTAATGTGTACTGCGACTCCATTCATTCCCAGTGTGGCAACCTTGCAATATGGAAGCAAAAACATAGTGTGTATGTCCTTACAAGAAAGAATAAGGAACCTGGAAAAATAAAACCCCATCAGGGAAGAAGGGAAAACTAGGGCATTTCCGACCACACAATCTGGATGTGGTGGAGCCTCCATCCAGCTAAAGGATAACCGCGAGAAGCTGTGCGGCCGGACGTCATCCATGGACCATCAGGTCTATAGGAAAAAAAAGTGGTTGAGCCTAGTGAGCTTAGGAGATTAGAGCCGCCAAGGTCAACCAAAATCAATGAGCTGGAGGCCAAGTCCTGCCTGCCGGAACGAAGCAGCTGAGGAACATCTCTTTGGAGGGAAGAGGAAAAATAAATGGAGGTCAGTCGTCCGGCTGCCAACCGGCATATAAAACAAAGGAGCATCTTTAACGAAGACGGCCGGAGCCACCGTGAAGGCGAGGAGTGTCCTGTGCCGGGGAGCGGGGGAAGGAAGGCATATATCAAAAATGATGTGTGGTAGACACGAGGTCTAGGCGGAGACATCTTCCACCGGCTTATCGTGCAATCTGAGCTCTCGGAGATCATAATCCCCCTTCTTGGAGCGGACTGTATGTTTCTTACAGTTCAGTCTCTTCATTTCCGATCGTCTAAACTCGCGCTCTGGTATGTTTCTTGGAAATCTCAATTTTTATCTCTAAGGTGGTCTTCGGTCCTGGCCGAATGTTCTCCTCTAATTGAAAGCAAATGTCGAGCAGCAAAACAAAGAGCAAAAGCTTCGCGTTGTCACACGTTGGAACTGGGAAGTCTACTGTGAATTATCATCGGAAACGCGGCATAAATCAGGCACAGGATGCGCGGGGAGCGGGCGGACGTCAGCGGCTGGTGGTGCCCGGGGACCCATCACGGCGGAGGAACCACCGCGAACCAAGGCTGCATTATATCAGGACAGCGCTGGGCAGGATGGATTGTGGGGTATGAAAATAGAAAATGTGAGAGGCCTCGGAAGTAAAAGATGAATTATAAGAGCACGGATCGAGAAAACTGCGGTATGTCAGAGCGCGAGCGAGGGTAACGGGGGCTCAGCGGAAACCAAGGCCATTAACTGAAAAAAAAACCTCTGCCCTTCTTAACTAGGCATCTGAATAAGCCTCTGTTATTCCTCCTGGAAATGTACAAACCAATGAATGGGGCTATCCATTCCCAACATCAGCAGGTGTGACCCCCTCCCCCCACCCAGAGTCATCAGGGTGTGACCCCCCCGCCCAACGACGGCAGGGTGTGACGCCCCCGCCCAATGACGTCAGGGTGTGACCCCCCCCGCCCAACGACGGCAGGGTGTGACGCCCCCGCCCAACGACGGCAGGGTGTGACGCCCCCGCCCAACGTCGGCAAGGCTGTGACCCCCTACCGCCCAACGACGGCAGGGTGTGACCCTCCCCACGCAGTCTGGATCTCTTAGCACTAACTGTATAAGGGAAAGCAGGACAAGAATAACATCCAGTTACCATTTCAGGAGGAATAACAGAGGAACAGCACAACCCACAGTGCTAAGAAAAGAGGCTCCAGATTCTCATAGGAAAAGCAAAAAATTCTTAGCGTTGACGGATTCCCTTTAAGGTTGAAAAGAACCTTTTAGGTCACCCCTACCCCAATGTGTTAATGTATGGGCATTTGGTGAGGCCCACGGAGGAAACGATTGTGAATGGGCACATGCCGGCCGATGGCGTTTGATGCTCCGATTAACAGTCGTGCTACAACAATGAACGGACCCGAGGACAATGCACCAGAACAAATGACCCATAGCCAGAGTGTCAATATAAGGAGGGTAAATTCCTGCAAATCCAGCATAGTGCCCGCTCCGTGCCAGACCAGCGAGAACTCCTGACCACTGGATGCCAGATTTATGGTCAAGGGCAGCCGAGCCCAGGAGCGTGAGGCCCTCCGATCTGTTTGCAGAAAAAACATCCAAGGCTAAACCCAAAGTGTTTCCGGAGATTTCCCAGATTAGGACACGACCATAACATAAAAAAACTGAAAATCATAAAGAAAAAAGAAAAAAAACACAACGGCTTCTTGTATTTAGGAAATACCGGGCCGCACCGCTGACGTTTCCGGAGGCGATCCCCGAGCCGCAGATTGGGGTCGATCCCCCCTGAGGATTGGTACAAATGACCCAATTAAGCGGAGATCGTGGAGCCAGGAAACGCCAGATATATGGTCGCCTGAACAAGGCTGGAGCCGAGCCCACCCCAACAATTAGCCTGTTGTGCAGCCGGCGCTGTGAGCGGCTCGTACGGACAGCGTCCCCCGGCGTCGGCAGGAGGATTCATGAGGTGGCACCTGACCAGCTCCACATATTGGTTTAGCCTTGACCACAAAGCCGGCAGGAAAAGCCGCTTCATTAATGAAGGAAGGAAGGAAGGAGTGAATGGATGTAAAGATGGGAAACGAATATTAAATGTGATTATGTGAATCCCTGCATTTAACCACAGCGCGGCTCCAGAGAAGCCTCCTCACACCGAGGCCGGAGCAAACACTGCAGGCCTGTCAGATCATCAATTGTCGGCCCGGATCCAAGAATGTGCTGCTCCGTTCCCCCCCGACACCCTGATCCCTGCCCCTGTGTCGTGTCAGGACAATAACCCCAGCATCATCCAGACCACGCAAACTCCGGAGACTCAACATTCAGCCAAGAGATCAGAATGTCAGTGCGTCTGACACCGCACGTCTCCCACCCTACCTGGCCACCAGTTCTGCCGACCAGGGGGACTGACAATAGCACCAATGGTGGCCGACACTTAACAGCATATACGCCTCATCTGCCCAATTATCAGACCACAAGGAGTCAGGGATTATCAATGCTGGACCCAGACGGGGGCAGATCAAGGGCGGGGGGTCCCAAGTGCTCTCTGGTATTCATACACGTGTTTGGGGCTTAAGGGAAACTATCATCAAGAAAAGCCCAACTGTTTCAATCAACATGTTAAATATATGTTTTTTCATCATCTCCATATTATAA
The DNA here is from genome assembly GCF_048569485.1 of Anomaloglossus baeobatrachus. Lineage (NCBI taxonomy): Eukaryota > Metazoa > Chordata > Amphibia > Anura > Aromobatidae > Anomaloglossus > Anomaloglossus baeobatrachus. The sequence goes on along the minus strand of NC_134353.1, from coordinate 901,337,836 downwards.
ACATTGCAATTTTCACATCTGCCAATTGGCCTTACTCTAGATTCCCTTCCTATGCTGTAGAAATAACTTCAGCATTCTCATTATCATCACAGACAGGATTACAATGACTGATAACACCTCTATATACAGTTGATAACACAGGATCCACCATTCATAATAGGTGATATCACAGCTCACCTCCTCCTTCTGCTGTACAATGACTGATAACAGCTCTATATACAGTACATAACAGAATCCACCATTCAAAACAGGTGATGTCACAGCTCACCTCCTCCTGTACAATGACATCTATATATATAATTGCCTTATTCTGTCTGTCTGTCTGTCTATCTGTCTGTCATGCTCCGAAATTGTGTCCTTACGGTGACACAAAGCTGATTGGCCGCTGGGCTCGCCATGGCCCCACCCCCCCACACGGATTGGCCTCTCGCCCCGGCTCTCTGCAGGCCCCGCCCCCCTCACGCAATGCACGCTCGCTGTGGCCCAACTGACACGGAGCCCCGATTCCCAGGTGAGTACACACACACACATCAGATCACACTCACTCTCACACTCACTCTCACACACACCTCACACATCACAACATCCTGGGATATCTCTTGCTTCTACACCGGCTCCGTCAGGATCCCAGCAGCGCCACACATAACCTTGCGATGCTGGGATCTTCACGGAGGCCGTGAAAGCTGTTAACCATTATACACATCGGGTAACTAAGGTCCCTTAGTTACCCGATGTGTATCATAGTTACCAGTGTACACCGGCTCACACTCACTCTCACACACACCTCACACACACATCACATCGCATCCACACATCAAGGTCCTGCAGCGGCGGAAAATACAGACACATAACAGCACACACATAACAGCACACACATAACAGCACACACATAACAGCACACACATAACAGCACACACACATACACACACACAAATCAGATCACACTCACTCACACACACACATCACATCGCATCCACATACTCACAACATCCTGGGATATCGCTTGCTTCTCGGCGGCGATACTGTGCTGTTGTGATCTTCCAGGACCTGCCGGAGGATCACATGGCCAGAAGCATGTGATATCCCCGGATGTTGTGAGTATAAGCGCGTATGTGCGATATCGTCAGTGTGTGTGAGTGTATGCGATCGGGTGTGTGTGAGTGGATGTGATCGGGTGTGTGTGAGTGGATGCGATCGGGTGTGTGTGAGTGGATGCGATCGGGTGTGTGTGAGTGGATGCGATCGGGTGTGTGTGAGTGGATGCGATCGGGTGTGTGTGAGTGGATGCGATCGGGTGTGTGTGAGTGGATGCGATCGGGTGTGTGAGTGTCGGCAGAGGAGCACGGCGTGCTGGAGAAGGCTGGGAGCAGAGAGGCTGATCATGGGGAAGGCTGGGAGGAGAGAGGCTGATGCTGGGGGAGGCTGGGAGGGGGAGGCTGGGACGAGGGAGGCTGATGCTGGTGGAGGCTGATGCTTGGGGAGGCTGATGCTGGGGGAGGCTGATGCTGGGGGAGGCTGATGCTGGGGGAGGCTGATGCTGGGGGAGACTGATGCTGGGGGAGACTGATGCTGGGGGAGACTGATGCTGGGGGAGACTGATGCTGGGGGAGACTGATGCTGGGGGAGACTGATGCTGGGGGAGACTGATGCTGGGGGAGACTGGGAGGGGAAGGCTGATGCTGAGGGAGGCTGGGAGGAAGGAGGCTGGGAGGAAGGAGGCTGGGAGGAGAGAGGCTGATCCTGGAGAAGGCTGGGAACGGGAGGCTGATGCTGGGGGAGGCTGGAAGGAGAGAGGCTGATGCTGGGGGAGGCTGGAAGGAGAGAGGCTGATGCTGGTGGAGGCTGATGCTGGTGGAGGCTGATGCTGGGGGAGGCTGATGCTGGGGGAGGCTGATGCTGGGGGAGACTGGGAGCGGAAGGCTGATGCTGAGGGAGGCTGGGAGAGGGAGGCTGGGAGGAAGGAGGCTGGGAGGAGAGAGGCTGATCCTGGGGAAGGCTGGGAAGGGGAGGCTGATGCTGGGGGAGGCTGGAAGGAGAGAGGCTGATGCTGGTGGAGGCTGATGCTGGGGGAGACTGGGAGCAGAAGGCTGATGCTGAGGGAGGCTGGGAGGAAGGAGGCTGGGAGGAAGGAGGCTGGGAGGAGAGAGGCTGATCCTGGGGAAGGCTGGGAAGGGGAGGCTGATGCTGAGGGAAGCTGGAAGGAGAGAGGCTGATGCTGGGGGAGGCTGGAAGGAGAGAGGCTGAGGCTGGGAGGAGAGAGGCTGATGCTGGGGAAGGCTGATGCTGAGGGAGGCTGGGAGGGGAAAGCTGATGCTGGGGAAGGCTGGGAGGACGGAGGCTGGGAGGAGAGAGGCTGATCCTGGGGAAGGCTGGGAGAGGGAGGCTGATGCTGGAGGAGGCTGGAAGGAGGGAGGCTGGAAGGAGAGAGGCACATGCTGGTGGAGGCTGATGCTGGGGAGGCTGGGAGAGGGAGGCTGATGCTGAGGGAGGCTGGGAGGAGGGAGGCTGGGAGAGGTAGGCTGAGAGAAGAGAGGCTGATGCACACACACACACACACACGCGCGCACGCACTGCACAACACACCACACACACACACTGGGAACCACAAACAACTGCCCTACACAGACACCCACACACACAGACAACGCTGCACACACACAACACCCAACACACAAACACCGCGGCACACACAAATATACGCACATACCGCACAACACACACATTGCACAAAACATACCTCCCCCCAAAACACACCACACACACACAAACTGCGCAACACACACACAACGCTACAGACACACAGCGCTCCACAAACAACGCAACACACGCAACACACATACAACACCGCTCTCACCCCCCGTCACACCCAGACAACACCCAGAACATGTACAGCGCCTACACAAACACTTGGTAACTACAGACAACAAACATCTCTCTCTCTATATATATATATATATATATATATATATAACAAAAATCATACATGAACTACACAATACGTAAATTCTAGAATACCCGATGCGTAGAATCGGGCCACCTTCTAGTATATATATATATATATATATATATATATATATATATATATATATATATATATATATATATATATATATATATATATAGTTCAAACTGTCACGGTCAGAATGACGATGATGATGATGAGACTCAAAGGATCTCTCGAGATACGGCTGCTGTTTCTAATTAAAATGTCATGAGTGCACTTAGAGACTAAATAACTAGACAGCAAGTCAGTTACATCTATCTCCATGACTGGCTCTTAACCAAGTGCTTTATTATTTGAAAAAACTCTAAACCGAGCAGTAAGGGGGTGTAAACTAAAGTTTTAGTCCAATCAAATATCGCAGGGCAGGGCTTCATGACGTAGAGAAATCTGCACATCCTCCTTGGATTGGTCAGTCCAGACTCCAGGAATTTCCTTTGTCCATCTGTCTTGGGTGTAGAACAGGAAATAGCAGCCATCTTTACAATTACATGTGCTGGTATATACTGTGTCTAAGGAAAATACACTGAATATGCAATATACATATATACATGTTAGTAAGAAACAAAAGCATTCACAAATATGTGTGTTAGTTCACATCTACTGAACTATATAACTGAGTCTATGAAATGGCTGAATTAAGTATTTTTGGATACTCAATTCTTTATCCTCAACAAAACCATAGGATCCACTATTCATAATAGGTGATATCACAGCTCACCTCCTCCTCCTGCACAATGACTGATAACACCTCATAAATATATATGTATATATATTATATATATATATATATATATATATATATATATATATATATATATATATATATATATATATATATATATATATATATATATATATAGTTCAAACCATAGGATCCACCATTCATAATAGGTGATATCACAGCTCACCTCCTCCTCCTGTACAATGACGGATAACACCTCTATATATAGTATATAACACAAAATCCACCATTCACAATGCAATGTCACAGCTCACCTCCTCCTGTACAATGACGGATATATACTGTGTATAGAGGTGTTAACACAGGATCCGCTATTCACAATAGGTGATATCACAGCTCACCTCCTCCTCCTGTAAAATAACTGATAACATCTCTAGCTTTTATGTCCAAAAGCGTTGACACCCTTAAATTTATCTCAGAAAATTATTGAAATTGCATGTTTTGTTATACACGTTAATTTTGTGTGTATTGGAACAACGCAAAAGAAAAAAAATAATCTTTGCATTGTGTCTGTGTGGTCTTGAGAACCAAAATTGTTGAAAAATAACAATGTCAAGGTTACTAGTCCATCTCCAGAGATCTTGAGGCTTCTTTGTTCACGGTGCGCAACATAAACAAGAAGTTTACAATCCATGGCACTGTAGCTAATCTCCCTGGATTAGACAGCAGAGAAAAATTGATGAAACGTTGTAACGCACAATAGTCCAGATGACGGATAAGTCGCCTCAATGAAGTGCCAAAGATATTCAAGCAGTCCTGCA